>NW_027104442.1:0-33915 GCF_902728285.1 Clytia hemisphaerica
CATTTGTAAGTGCTTGAGAGAAGGTAGCTCTTTTCTTTTGTAAAAAGTCATTATTTAAAGGATAGTGGATGGACTATAACCACAAAAAAGTTGCCAATAGACTGTCTAGAGCTGGAGCTGTTTCTGAAGTGGTATATACACACTGTGACAAAACTGATCGTTATAGAAAACATGGATGTAGTTTTTTAAAATTTAAGAAAGTTTAGCGCCGCAGGTGATTTTTGGAAGTCTCTTTATGAAGAAAACAGCTCGGAAAGATTTCAAAGTTACCGAAATACCGAAGTTTTACGAGTAAATACCGAAGCATTTTTAAGAAATTTACCGTCACCAGCAGCATTTCAAATACCGGAATACTGTACTTTTTATCTAAACATCGAAATACCGGACAGAAAAAAGGTCAACACCGTGTCACCGTAAACCTTGAACCCCCCAATCCAATCTAAAAAACAATTTGTTCAGCTCAGAGTACTACAAAAAAAATTTAAAAACCTTGAAATGGTATCACACGTTAATTCGACACGAAACTGTTACACAACTGGTGCTACTGTGTCTTCCTGCTAAAATAAGTTTTACAATTTATCAAAAAGAGTGATATTACTTACAACTAAGATGCGAGTGAATATAAACAGAAAAGGATCACTTAGCAGAAATCTGGACGCTGAGACCTTCAAAACATTCCACTTTATTTTTTTCCGCCTCATTCATGAAGCGTTTAAAAAAAAGAGGCATTGTGGGTACTGTTTTTGCTAACGACAAAACAAAAGTGAAGGGAAATTTTTTTGTTATCTTAAGCCTTGGATGGAAAAAAGGCCTTTGAAGGGTCACCGGGATGACCAAAAATCTTGTAAATCAAAACTGTTGAGTAAGCAAACTCTTATTATAAAGACCAAACCTTTAAATAAAAACGAAATCAAAATACATTCTAACTTGTTTCAGTTAAGTTATCTAATACTACATCTTTATGATGATGGGTAGTTTCGTCAGACAGTTTAATCTTCTGGTGTGTTGATGGAAACGTCTTCATTTTGTTGGAAATCAATGGAATTGTCTGGATTGATCTTTGCTTTCGGCAAAATATCATTTTCATCAATAGGTGTGCGGTAAAAATAAACATCAGATTCAGAGTTCAATTTTTTATCTTTGTGTGGATTGATCTTTGCATTCGGCAAAATATCATTATCATCAGGTGTGCGGTAAACATAAACATCAGAGTTCGATGTTTCATCTTGGGCAGTCACAGGCTCTTGTCCACGATCTTTTATTGATGACGTCATCGTCGAGGAATTTCTGTCCCTCGGTGGTAATGGTGGTGGTTTATCATCAGGATCATGATGAGCAGGCTTTTCATGATCGTCGACTGATAATTCTGGTAGCACTGCATATATCTCTGATCCTTCTTCTGGTAGCTCGTTATATATCATTGACCCTTCGTCATATATCTCTGATCCTTCTTCTTCTTGTTCTTCATTCTTCATCTCTTTGTCTTTTCGTCTTCTTGTTCTGACATATTAAAAAAATGTAATGAGATGATGGAAACGGGTAGGTTGATCCCTAAATGATAGTCCTAAATGATAGTCCCAAAATTCCTAAATTCTTGGATTTTGTCTTGACCAAAAAATCCAATAGATTTTCAAATATCGGACAGCACCCATCTAGTTTCCAGTGAGACTAGTACGTGAAGTCTCGTTGAATTGATTTAGATCTAGAGGATTTAGAGGAGATCAGAACGAATTTATACTGTTTGCCCCATATCTGTAACCAGAGGAATGTAAAGAGATGGAAAAACAGCTTTTCTGATTACTCAAAGTTCAACGATCACTTCTATTGAAAATTCTATTGTAAAAACGCTGATTAGGTCATTAAATAAAAGTCCAGAAAAGACGGCTCGCCATACAAGTCGGACGGTTTCTACATGATTTGACGATAAAAATGAAAATTTGTTTTTCCTTTTTTGCCGATTACTAGTTCAATTTTTAAGAATAAGGAGCAATATTTTTACCAATGTATAGCAAAAGAAATTCTTAACGCAATGATATTAAATTGGTTCTTGTAAAACTGTCAGAAGTCGAGTAAAATCAAGAAGAAGTTATAACTTTCTCGAGCTCTAGCTTTCCATATTATGGTGCGGTCATGATGCGGTTATATCAGTAGAATTGCTAGGAAATTATGAGCAAGAAGATATAGGTACCTTTTCGTATAGGAGAGGTGTACCCAAAATATAAGGCCTAAAAGTTTGCCCATAATCAGGCTTGAAACAAAAGAATTTTGTCACAACACGCTAATTATGCAGATTTTGTATAGCGACAACAAAAGAAACCTATTTACTCGACATAAACTCCCTTAAGGGCAAGAGACCTGGTATATGACGAGCCGTTTTTCCATTGTTTTCAAGAAGCTGTTTTTCCATCTCTTTACATTACTCTGCTGTAACAGTGTTCAAGTTTTTGTATATTTTATCACCCCTGTGTCACCTTTCTTGGAAAACCTGATCAAAAAGGACATTCAAAAACAAGAAACATTACCCTGAGTATCAGAGGTTAAGTTTTCAAAGAATATATTAATCTCTGAAGACCAATAATAGAAATTTTATCGCGCATGTGTCAATCTAATCACTGTAGAAAAAATCAAAGATGAAGAGCAAATATTACCACATCAATGTCTAGCTAACCTGAGATCAGATTGTGAATGTTTTCTGCACACCACGCTGAAGCTCTAAAGGGATGTGTGAAAACAAACAATCTGACGAATATGCAATCTCGAAATCGTAAGGACCGCGTTCGTCTAAAAGGACTGGGAATGACAACAAAGTTGCGCGATTGTATTTATGAATAGGGCGCCGTATTAGTTTTTATTTTTCCGGCGCACAACAAGATTCTTGTTGTAGAATTTTCCGCGGGAGGACTATTTTCCTCAGATGTATAATTTTCAAGTGCCTTTAGAGGTTTACCGTGCGCGTAAGAAAATTATGAACATCTGTTATCAGGTTATGTCTAGCAGACTGTATCAGTATGCAGTTTACTATTTACGAATTCCCCAGAAACCTCCAAGTGTAATTGAAATGAGTTTATTTTGAAAGAAATCTTTTACATTATCCCCGAATGTATAACAGTAATTACTAAACTATTAATTATGCAAATGTTACTTTAGTTGAATCGAAATAATAGACAGACTTTATGTTAAGATTCTCTATCACTGACTCTTTTTACAAAGCATTGATGACTTTTTTAACTTGTGTTTTCAACGACGGGAATAAAAATATCAACTTTGAACTTCATCCAAGATCTTGGATGGTCGTCATGGTTACTTTTGTCTTCGTTGATTGCGCGATGAATAGAATCTCGATTCGTCGGCACAGCGTCAATATATGATTTTGACCTGTGGTATTTACGGTAAAGAAACATAGCAAAAAGAATATCAATTAAATGGTTGTAGACTGCACGCATCCCCCGCTTTAATGCTTACCGTGTATAAAATTTCCGTATTTTCGATTTTGAGTTTTATAAACTTGATAACAAAATTTTATAGAAGAGATCATTAAATATTGTTAAATTTGAATTAAATGACTAATTGTTAATACAATCATTGTATTTCTAAACCATTTCCAGAGATTTGAAACAGGTTACACGGGGATCATTCTTGAACGAAAATTTTATACAGGATACATCCCCATTCTGGGTGTAACCTACAACACATTCTCTTTCTAAAATCTTCCAGATTGGAAATTAACATTCAAACCTGGGGGGTGGGAGGGGGTACTTATATGATCCGACTCACAGCATTTGCCACCCATAAGGATAGGTTTTTCGAGACTCTCGAAATGCACTGTAAAAGGGTGTACTTTTGATAGAGTGCACTACAAGGGTCTTCTTTCAGCTGGATACACCGCAAGGATGTGTTTGGAGACTGCTGAATTGCAAGTCTGATAGTAAAAATTGGATGCATCTTTATAGTTTTGACTCGCACCCATTTTAATTTTTTTCTTGCATTGTGCCGACACCTCACACATTGAGCTTCAAGCTAAAAGGGCTAGTGGCGAAACTTTGACCCTTCTCAGGCAAGAGAAATTGAAGCTACTTATTTCACATCCAAAACGTGCATAGAACGCGCCGTAATCATGACGACGGATTGTATGTAGCGGTTCCTTTGTTTTGGACGACTACATTTTTTTAACTCTAGCAATAGATTTTTGTTTCAATCCGGCGTTTGTGTAAAAACTACCCGCCAGCGTTCTGGATGGAAAATATGTGGTGTCATTCCCAATCCAGGACTCTCGCCTCTAGCCCATCGGGCTTTAAACTCAATGATCTCAGGCTCATTTTCAGGAGGAGTTTAGAAATCGAGACCCCCGGATTCAAACAAAAATAAACTCACCTGAAGTAAAACCAATAGAACGCAACAAAACACAAAGTGATGAAAACAACAATTCCAACTGATCCGCCAATGATTAATGCCAGATTTACTGAAATTCACAAAAAGAAAAATCATCAGAAACGCCAAAGTTGTTTCATTTTCTATGGTAAAGCAGCTAAATCTTTTCTTTATTGAAACATAAACTCAGGGTACACTACGAATATATAACATTCCCTTTCTCACAGACCCACTGGGAACCCTTCCCAAAAATTGGCAAAAATGTCGTCCCCTGAGAAAAATTATGCTCTAAGTTTTGACCCCACTGAAAATAACCAGACAAGCCAATCCTATTGTGCTATTTTTCCATCCCAACTGAATAATCTGGCTAGAAAACAATGGAATTCAAGTCCCCAGCCTTAAAAGTCATGGGAATATCAATCCCAGTCGAGTTTTGGACCGTTATTTTTACCCCCACTGGCTAATAAAATCCCACTGGGTCTGTGCTAAGGAAGTGTTATATAATTCAAGCGCATGCCAAATGAGACTCAATTTTCAATGCAAACACAAGTGATAGCTTCAAATTAGTGGCTTCAAATCCTGCACGGAAGTAATGTCTCTAGCCCATAGCTTTGCATCGTTACTCCTCTCTCTGATTTTCATGTCTTTTTAACGGAAATACATTTTATCAATACACTTACCTCCAGCTTTGTGAGCTGTTTCATCTTCTTCTGGGAGAAAAAGTGGCGTATACCATAGGGTACTTTGAAAATGACCATCTTCCGTTATTCCACGAATGAATACCGTGTAATATGTGTTTGCTTCGAGAGTGAATTCGTCAAGTGTGAGGTCTAAAGTATTGAATATTGAGTTATAAAAGGTGTGCATGTAAATAAAACGTTTGGTAAAGTCTTTGTGGTCTTGTATCAAATGTATAAGGCTTTCTTAAAAAAAAATACTTAATATAATCAAAGTCTTTGATATAATTAATGCAAGCATCTGGTAAAATCATAGTCCGTATAAAAAACCCTGGTCTGGAAGCCTTTTGTCCCGGGGGGGGGGTACTACCCTTGTCGACCGACGGGGGTGCTCCACTGAGGTTCGAAAAATGGACCCTACGTGGAACTCGAAATTTGCGAAAAAAGTGACCCTGAATGGGACTGAAATTCCAAAATTTTCTCAAATTTTCTACTTTTTCCCCAAATTTTCCAAAAATAGGCACCCTACGAGGGACTGATTTTTCTATTTTGGTGTTTTTTCGACCCTACCTGGGACTCGTGGAAGTTAAAAAAGGTGCCCTGACAAGCGGAACATCCCCGTAACCCATCTTGCCCTAGTACCCCCCCCCGGGCCTTTTGTTTCTTTCTATTGTTTCTTACTTGAACTTGCGTTGAGAAATTAGTTTGTTTCGCTCACTTTTTGATCATGTGATTAAATTTTAAACCAATCCAAAGCGGAGTACTTAGTAACGTGATCAAAAACTGAGCAAATCGATTTTCGTCTTTTGATAATGACAAGGAAAAAGCTAACAAAAAGTTAAAACAATAAGCTTCCAGACCAGTGTTTTTTATAAGGACTATGGTAAAATCAATAAAATTTATAAACTATACGAACGAACCTCTTTTGGTTCTAATTTGTGAAGCATTGATGGATCGAATTACCACGAATTGACCGAAAGTGTCCCGTTCTGTGATGATCTTCGCCACGAAAAGTCCATCCTTCGCTTTTGAAATGTCTTCATTTGTATAAATTGAGGGATGGATGGTTGGGGAAACACCTCTCTCCAGTTTCCTGGCTATCACAATATATTGTCTTGAATATGGAAAAAAGAGTTTGGTAAAAACACAATGAAAATTTCAGTTTTTTCTTAAACAATCTAATAACAGACTTATGCCAAACCCGAGCAGTATATCTTATCAAATATATTTCAATTCTTCGAAATATTTCATCTGCATCACTAAGCTTTATGTAGATTACTCTTGTGCTTAATTGTAGGGTTGGTATACTCCAGATAAAAATAAATAAAATGGGAGGGGGTTATAACTAAGTGCTACTGATCTGATTTTGCTAAGAATCTCTGGGAAAATGAAGGTTTTCGGCCAATTTTGGCATTTCGTAGCATAAAAGTCATAAAATTGGGGTAGGGGGGGTTCATTATCAAGTGATACGACGGTGATTTCTTTCCGAAAATTGCAAAATGACCCCCTACAATTAAGCACACAAAAATCTTTAATTTTTTTTATTAGCCTCTTTGCTTTGCTGTACCCTTATCAAACACAGATGATTTATATAAATACTTCTACCTTCCTGGCTAATGCAAAAAAAATTGCCATTTTTAGAAAGTAGACTCCCTGCCTGTTTGCTTACTGTTATCCTCTCACACGGCACACAACGTCAAAACAACGTCCATGTGACATTCATAACGTCCAAATAACGTTACTTGAACGTTAAAACAACGTTGTGTGCCAGTTGGGCTACTTTGATAAACATCAGTATAAAACTTTTGTCTACTTTTTATAAAGGTGGCGTATTTTCTAGCTTCATAGAAATGATAGAGAGACTCTATCTAATGTTTTATTGCAACCGGAGGAAGCCTAAAGCTTCTGAGGATGGCATTCATAACTTCACGTACAAGGAAGTTAGGCAAACATCTCATAATTTTGCGCGTTTTTCAGTATTTTAGTTCCGCTTAACGGTAGCATTCTTATCTTACGGTCTCTCTATTGTTTTATCATCATCAAAAAGACTTTTCCGGAGTTATTTTGATCTGATTACTCATTTTGAAATGTCAGTTTGTCTTTTTCTTATCCCTGGAGAGTTAAATGAATCTAAGGAAATTCCCTTTTCTGGGAAATTCCCTTTTTATACCACAAGTAGTTATCAAGCGCTCTTCATAGGTTAAAAATATTACTCTACTCAAAGTATTAGTACAGTTATGTTGCTAAACGTGTACATTAGTAAAATAACATATGAAGAGCAGTATCTTTAGATAAACGCTTTTTATAGGAAAAACCAGTAAGTCATATGATTCTGGATGGGCTGCTCTTAAATTTATATGATTTTTTAGCCTTAAATGTCAATATTAATTAAAATGGAAACATGTACTTCTCAGTAATTTCTGAAATCTGAGGTTCAGATTCTTCTTAATTTTTTCTTAGGTTTTGGCCAAATTTCAGCCTCGTATTCTTAAGAAATTGTTCTTATAAAAAACGTGTAAGACAAGGCACGGATGTCACTCTAAGTAGACTGTAAATCACTCCCTTGACACATTTGTTAGCATTTGAAAGAATTTTGTCTCAGATGAGAGGTCACTCTTAACAAAAATTACTGTAGGGCTAAGATCATCCCTTTTGAACGCAAATTCAACTCTATTTGTTCGTTTTGCTGCGGTGGCACCTTAATGAAAGTTATGGCTAGTATATAAAAGGTATTTGATTGTATACCACGAAAATCCAATCAAAGATGGCTTAGTCAAGGGGTTTTATAAGAGATCCATGATCCACATTTTTGCGACTCTTGTTTACTTACTCAATGGGACCATTGGTTTCATCAAACTGAACAAGTTTTATGGTGAACGAGTTGCTTGTGACATTCTCTATATCCCATAGACTTCCTTGGAATGGTGGTGGGGCTAAATACAAAAAGAGAAAACTACTACATTTCCTACTGCCTAAGATAAACAATGCTGAAAATAATTATGAGCTTCGTTTGAAAAGTTTTCATACGTTGCATATGTCCAGCTCTGTTCAATAATGGTAATTACTTTAAAGCGTATTATTTCTGCATATGCTAGGTATAGTTCGTAAAGATCATTTACACTTTCAATAAAACAAAAATATAAAACAGGATTTTTTTAAAAAAGTCGAAAAACTAAAAGGTACTAATGGGATAAAACCTGCTGTTCTAGTTCTAAACGTCTCAACTGTAGTATTCTTGAAAGCTTGATTTCTAACGGTCACTTGAACATCATACTCTGTATACGGTTTTAAACCATCGATTTTGCATCTTCTTTGAAAAGTATTTTGACAACCAACTTCAAGAGATTCACTATTTGCCAGGCTATATTCCACCTGAAAAAATAAAGTTTAATACATCACACTAGGTAGAACATAACACAATGAATAGGGTTCTTCGAGCTCAAAAGATCAAATTTTTCAGACATTTTTATCAAATAATCTGTATCCAAATTAGATCATAAGTCACCCAGCCATGAAGGGATGCAAGCAGCAAGGCCTTTTGATCAATGTCAAAAAAATTCGTTTCTTCGTTAATATAATGTACCATACCGTATATCCTTGAAGAATTCCAAAAATATTTTCAGGTGGGTCCCATTCCAGTTCGAAACTTGTTGATGTTGATTTGTTGACTCTTAGGTTTTGAACATTTGACGGAACTGAAAAAAATGAGCTATTAGACTCTTTTACTTAATGATATTTAGTGGTATATATTTGTGCTTAGAGTTTTACTTTCCGGCACATGGGATTTTTACCATAGCACCCCCCCCCCCGCCCGATCCAAGAACGAACACTATCAAATTTTCATATTTTAGCCCTTGTGCGCACCAGCTTAATAGATTAGGTAATGTCTAAATATTAATATCGTGATTCTTTTCATTACACAAATTTTACAAACACACGCGAATTTTGTTTTATGAAAAATTAATTAACTGACAGATGTAGATGATTACAAAATAAAGTATTTATAGTTTCAAACCTGCTGTTTTAGTTCTAAACGTCTCAACTGTAGTATTCTTGAAAGCTTGATTTCTAACGGTCACTTGAACATCATACTCTGTATACGGTTTCAAACCATCGATTTTGCAACTCCTTTGAATAATATCTTGACAACCAACTTCAAGAGATTCACTATTTGCCAGGCTATGTTCCACCTGAAAAGAAAGGTTTAGGCTATTACACACAACCAAGGTAGGTAGGAAGGTATTACCCACAACCTTTAATTCCGCACTTTAACGTGAAATTCAATTCTTTCAAAGAAGGCTGAAACTTCTAGCACTAACTCTTTGCACAGTAGGTATCTACTAATTCAAGATTATCAAATTGGTAGATGTATTAGGTACGACAGAAGCTTTTTAAATCTGGTACTGCAAATGAGAAAATTTATGTAATTTTACCGACAAAAAGGAAAATTGCAGGATCTTTTGCTAAAATCTACCTGCCGGTACCTGTCGTACCCGGTGCGCCGTGCCTGTGTGTACAATACACGATGGATATTGTTATGAAGGCTACAAACAGGAAAACAATTAAACTGTATTACATATTACCGTATATCCTTGAAAAATTCCAAAGATATTTTCAGGTGGGTCCCATTCCACTTCGAAACTTGTTGATGTTGGTTCGTTGACACTTAGGTTTTGAACATTCCACGGTACTGTAAAATTTCAAATAATTACTTCAATAAATAATTATGAAAAATATAAAAACTTGCAAATTTTTTAAATAACTCCAGTTTGAATTTGGACAAAAGTTGCATATTAATAATAGGAACATTTTTGCATAATTTTTTTTTCCAATTTTGCTGACGTCAGCAGAAATCAGCAAATACGAAATTTTGCAATAAAGTGCTGATGTCAGCAAAATTTCAAAAAAATAATTTTCAAAATGATACTTTTAATGATGTGTAACTTTGGTCCAAATTTCATGTTTTTACAATAAGCCAAACCAAGAATACTTTAAAAGCTAAGCTTTAGCTTTTAAAGTATTCTTGGCCAAACTGGAGTTATTTAAAAAACAAGTTTTGCTGACGTCAGCATTTGATAAAAAATTAAGGTAGATTTGAAAAATCTGGACAGGCCTTAATTTGCCTTAGGACCCTTTGAGAGACTGATTTTTGCTGAAATGATGACCCTTAAAGAGACTTTTTTGAAAAGTTTTCTTCGATTTTTGATGAAAAATTCTTCACCCTTAGAGAGAATTTTTTACATTTTTTTCACTCTAAATCAAAAATATTTCTTAGAAATCGTGAATTTTCTGACCCTTAGACTAGTTTAAATTTTTCTGATTTTTGCGACCATTAGAGAGAGACTTTGAAAAGTGAAAAAACCGACCCTACCAGTATTGAATATGCGAGAGAAAACTCTTATAGACCGTCCTCACAGTTTAAATTTCACAGAAAACTATATACTGTGGTGCTCACGGCACCGCAGAGCTAGAGCTTTTCCCAAGCAGGATATGTTGCCGATTTTCACCCAGTAAGGCTCAGTAATTTCACAAAAGTGCCATTTTATGCATCAGGTGTGAACATGTGAATTACATGTTGAATTTATTTTGATCTTTTTAACCTAAGAATACCGTAAGAATATTCTGGGATGATTTTATCATAAAAAAGTTAAGAATATCCAAAAGAACATGGTACAGTAGTTGTGCTCTTCCAGAAATAAATTGTACATGGGGGGGGGGGTGGAGTGGAGTATATAACAATTTTCAGTGATTTACCCCCCGAACAAGCACCAGTTGACCATCCGGACAACCCAAATTACCCCAAGGACAAAGCAAATTTACCCCAAGGACAAAGCAAATTTTGATGATTTTTCGCTACCCTCTGGACGATATATCCTCCAACCGGGATGTACGAACATTTTCTGGAAGAACCTGTTATGACTCACCTCCTTCGTAAGTAGAAGCATTAATGGCAGCTTTTTGACTTAATCCTTCCTCGTAAAAAGCTTGCATTGTTATTTGGTAAGCACTGAAAGGTCCTTGAATAAAGAATATGTTGGACGGTGAATGTGGCTATAATTATTATTATTTGATTTTCCCCGACATCTTTCAGACTTGGTCTGTTCTCAAGGAAATCGGAGGAGACTGGTAACGAAAATACAAGGGAAATTCTTCTCGACGACGGTATCGAAAACACAAGTACTAGTAGAGAGCAGGTAAACTCGATAACCCAAATTTATCTGGTCGCCGGTCGTGGACGCTGGCCGTGGTTGCCATTTCTGGTCGATGTTTAGAGACTCCCAAATAAACGGCCCCCCCGCTCGTTAATTTTTCGAAAATTTTCCAACCCCCTCTAGACCTTATTAGGACCCCCCCGCCCGTTTTTTCAACTTTCAAAGAGAAGGTTCCCTTATTCTGCTCTAAATAGCCAGATTTTAGCCTACATTTACCTTATTTTTGGGTTTTCGTAATTACAATTTCTCCAACCCCCCAGCAATTAGGTCCCCCCATTTATTAAAATTTTGAAAATTTGCCAACCCCCCCTCCCGTTCATTCGAACCCCCCCCCTCCGTTTATTTGGAACCTAAGAGTAGTGTGGGAAAGTGCTCTTGTGAAAAGTAAGATACCCTTGCATTGAAGCGATAAAATAACGTTAATATTTTTATTGGGCTATTCGGATACTAATAAAAATAGTTTAATTCCTCCACCAAAGATAATCCGGAAAATATATCTACAGTTTTCAGAACTTTCTTAGTTTGATTTACTTGTAGCCTTATTAAAATGCCGTGCATCGAAGAAAATCTTCCTCGTAATTCCATTATTAGTCCCCTAAAAAGCCGATCGGAGCGCTAACGTTTGATAGGTGCATTTTAAGAAGGATTAATTCTATTGTCGAATAGAACAATCATAACTGACGTTTTTTATGATTTCATCAATGTCAATTTAGATATCGTTAAACTGGCTTTCAAAAAATTTAATACTCACTTAGTCCGATGATTGTCATCGCGGTGACCTTCCCATCAAGCTCATGGCAATGTTCATTTGTATTCATCCCTTCATCACCATTCAGAAGTTTGTGGCATAATTCATACTTTCTGACGTCACCATTCGTATGGACAGGCTCGCTCCAGTTGACGTATAACTTCCCTGCTTTGTACAAGTGCGTTGCTGAAAGATTTGCAGGTGTACTGGGGACTAATGAAAACAAGTTTAAAAAACATATGAGCTAATTCAAACATGAGCAAATAATCTTACTATACTAAATGAGTTTATGGAAAATGTCTGTAACGCTAGCCCAGCATTAAGAGACATCTCCTTCTATCACGGGCTTCACATAGCCGTAAGAGTATACGGATATAGGTAATCTATTAGCGTTTTGGGGGAGAAGTCGTTGCAGTGTAAATCGGAACGGAACCGCAAATTCAAAAACCCACTTTCCCGTGGAAATGATTAACGTTTTTCGGTTTCGTTTTTTAGGGCACAGGTACCTGTTGACCACAAAAATTCCAAAATTTGCAAATTGAACGTTGACACAATTAGGGGTAAAGGGACCGAATGACGTCACAGATTTGGGAAAAACTTCAAAATGCTTTGTCTTCTGCATCTAAAAGTATCACTTTCAAATCAAAATAACTCCGATCTAAGATTTTGATTGGTCCTCGGGTAAGTTATGGCATGTCTCAAAAACTGAAAATTACCATAATTTTTAGATCGCATTAGTCGTCAGAAAATGGCCAAACAATTGACTGAACATGAAGGGTACTATGATGTAGTTTCCAACCTGATGTGTAACCTAATTGTTTTTTCGCTGATTTTCGCGAAAAACCGCAAAAACTGATTATTACGTAATAATCGATGACGTCATCAAGACTAAAAATTGAATTTCTCAAGAATGGTTTATCCAATTGTCTTCAAACTTTCACCAAAGATGTATCTTACTAAAGTTGATCATTTAAAAAAAGAAATATTTCAAAATTCTGATGACGTCAGCAGAAATTAGTACAAAACGAAAAATCCTATTTTCTGCTGACGTCATCAAAATTTCGAAAATTTTTTTTTTCAAAAGATCTTTATAGATAAATAGTCGAGTACATTGCAGCTGAGCTTCTGTCCCAGTAAATGAGACAGAGGTATAGAAATATTAAACCATGGAACAAACTTACATAAAACGGTAACTGGGACTGGATCGGACAACTTCTTGAAAATACCATTTGACACTTCACAAGAAAAGCTACCAGCATAGATTGTATTAACAATTAATCTCACCGATAGTCCATTTCCTAAGGTTTTTCCATTACGGAACCACTCGTATGAATTGATGGCAGGGACTCCGTGTGATTCGCAATACAAGATCAATAGACCGTACATTTCAACTTCTGTTTTACCCACAACTTTTGGTTTTTCTAAATCTATAAAGAATACCGAGTTTATGTATATATGTTTTCCTGCGACGGAGATGGTAAGGTTCTAAAGACGACGGTAAATCAGCACTTTTACCGTTCCCGATTTTGCGGGACAGAACTACGGGTTATTCCACATCGCTTTAGTCACTTTACCGTCCTCAAAAGCGCAAATACATAAACTCACTAATAACATTTGGCTACGTTTAGTTTCATCTCTCATTATCGAGCAAATAAAGTATTTGTAGATTTTGAAATTGATTTTGCTATCAAAAAATTAAAGCTTCCACTTAGGAAGACTCTTATAAGGAAGAAGTGGGGCTGAAGTTCCAGGGTATTTTCCAACGAGGACAAAATTTTGGCCGAATTTTTCAAGGGCGCTCGGATCCAAGCGGGTCTGTGATTCAGGGGTGTTCTGAAATAGATTTTTAGAAAACGCTGTGTAAAAGGTGTATTCACCCGAAGATTATTAGGTATACTTACATAAAGCTGTGTAAAGGTGCCTTCACGAGAAGATTATTAGATATACTTACATAAAGCTGTGACAGTTACAATATCCGAAGTCTTTGTCAGAATACCATTTGAAACCTGGCAAAAATAATGGCTAGCTCCTTCTCTTTTGAAGTTGATTGTCTGATACATTTCGTTTGTTGCACCATTGATAACCATTCCATTGCGGAACCATTTATATGAAGTAAACGACCGACCCCAAATGGAATTACATTTAAGTTCCAGCTGTTCATTGTCAATGATCGTTGAGTTGCCACTTATTTTTGGTTTGTCATCACCTGAGATAAAAACAGCGCTTCTTTTGGTTGCAAACAAAACAGAATCAACAAAAGGGTGGCGCTTGAGGGTGAAAAAGTTTGTTCTAAAAATATTTTGCACACAGACCCGATATCTACGACTAATATCAAAATTCATTGCCGTAGAGTCCCGGGGGGGGCAGTCAAGCAAAATGACTGACGGGTATGTGCGGGCACTAAGGGTGTGTTTTTCAAGACATCCGAAATGCACTGTAAGGGTGGGTTTTTTTGCCGCCTGCACTGTAAGGGTACGAATTTCTAAATTCTAACAAAAATGAAATTGTCCAGTCAAAGTTTTTTTAAGGGATTCGATCCCCTTTACCTAATTCTTTTCAAATATTGGTTCAAGTACATATTGGATCCCTTTTTAGATGCAAAATTACATAAATATATACTGTATAGAAGAATCACACCTAAATTCACAAACGAAATCTTGTTTGACCCATTTCAATCACTCCAGGGGAAAAAGCTAGACTGCGCGCATCATCTCTAACATGTTTTTCTATAGGGGATGCTAATTGTGTATAAAATTCCCGTCCGAGAGAGTTACCCCAATTTGAATTACTTGTTTCAATTTTGCAAATTTAATGAATTTAAAAATCTATTGTATAAAACTTAGTAATCAAGCTAATAAAACTGCTCAAACACACAAGGACGGGGGTAATTCTCAGACGGGGTAATTCTTGGACGGGAATTTTATGCACAATACGCTTCTGCTATATCAACCCACATTTGAGGGAATGCGTGCAGGCTATTTGGAATGTAGACATAAAGACCATGTTCAGACGTTACGGTTCCGTTCCGAAACGGTTCCGAAACAAGTGTGAACGGAATTCGAAACGTCAAAAAAGAAGACATTACAAAGCAAAACAAATCGAAACGGTTTCGCTCTACTTTTTTCAACGGAATCGCTTCGTTTTCTTGCTCGTTTTCTTGCTCTTCCGAAACCAACATGAACACACTCGATCCGTAACGAAACGTAACGAAAATCATACCGGAGTGAAACGGAACAGTAACGTGTGAACATGGTCAAATAATTCACTTAATTCACAATAAAATGGTGACGTGATTACAAAACCTACCATTGTGCAAACAATCACAAGAAGTTGGTCTTAAAGCCATTCCACTCTTTTCACAGTATGCACAGCACACCGGAACACCATAGATACCGCCTTGCCAACCACCGCATGTTACACAATCCACACCTTGCCAACAATCACCATCAATCGCTAATTAATAACCAAATAATTACAATTACAATGAACAGGAGCCCCTCGTTCCCGTGTATCCCAGGCTTTATTTACGTTACTTATTGACGCCAGAGAATACCCTGTTGTTGGCTGATGCGAGTTCCCCCTCTCAGAGAGGGAACTTTTCGAAACAATACGTCATTGAAAAATCTGACGTTACAAAGTTACACCGAAATGCAACGACTTTAAAATCGAAGAGCAAATGAAATCTGACTTTTTTTTTGAATTACGTAATCTTACGCGTTTAAAAAACAGACAATACCAGGGTATTAGCTCTAGTTGATTAGACGGCCCACTTTTCGCCCTGCCTATTCTAATTATTAGAGATGGCAGAAAGAGGGCGCACAGTCGGCAGTTAAAATCTTTGCTTGGAAAGATTGAATGAAGACATTGCATTGACGTCAAAAGAGGGCAATGCATTGACTTTAGACAGCCCACTTTTCAGTCCACTTTAATTCACAATTAATTAGAATAGGCAGCGCGAAAAGTGGGCCGTCTAAACTAGAGCTTAAATTCAAATGTCAAGATGAAAAAAATTGATGAAGAAGAAAATGAAGGCTTTTGTGAAAAAGAGTATTTCAACTTTGAGAACCCTTATTTTCGGAGAAAAAACATTTTGAATTTTTTTTTGCACTAGATGGAGTCTTCACCCGAACTAAGTATAGATTCTGGGAAAATCTTTGTAAAATCTTCCTTGTCTCAAAATTTCGAAAAATGACTGGCTTTTGCCGATTTTTTCATCCCTATTTTTAATGAGAAAATAGTCATAACTTTTGACTTTTGATACATCAATTTAGAAAAATTTTCCGAAAAGTTTCAAATAGATAAATTCTTTGCGGACAATTTAAAGAGAAAATTCGAAACAAAAATGTTAATTACCCATTGAAACTTAGCACTTTTTGTAAAAGAGGATAATGTAACATTTTATTAACGTCTTTTTCAAGTTCATAATGTCCGGCGTTTTTGTGATTAGATTTCTAATTACTTTTAACCAAATAAATCAACACACATCTTGTTAAAATTTCAAGGAACTTAAAACAAAGGTTCCATATTCAAATCACTTAACTAATTTTCTGACTATGGTCACATCCCTTAAGGAGCCATGTCTACGTTTCTAAGGCGCTAGTCCCTCCAAACAAGGATCCTAGATTCAAATCCCCGCTAAGTTCAATGTTTCGTTTAGTTGGCAACTAGCCGAGCCGGCTAGCCTTGTACCCCCTAAAGAAAAATTGAAAGACTGTCTAAAAGTCCTAGTAGGGCCTACTCTTGTCTCCCGAATAGACGTCCCCCCCGCTAATTGTTAAAAGCAAAAAAATCCATCCCCCCGCTCTTATTAAGACCCCCCCCGCTAATTAAATTTGAATAATTAAATTTTTTATTACAGTGTAGATAGACCTTAAACTTGTTAAAATTTTCCTTTTTGTTAGTATTGGTTCTTATTTTATGTGTTCATTTGTTAAAGTTTCACTCTTGTTGTTGAAATTGATATCAGTTAAAAAGAATTATGTCTTCAAATTACCCCCCCTCTTATTCCATCCACCCCGCTTATTAGAATTTAGAAAATTTTCCTACCCCCTGCTTATTCGGACCCCCTCCCCGTCTATTCGGGAGACAAGAGTATCTATCTTACGTTAGGCCTGGATCCTAATCTAAAAGTATATCGTAAGAATATCTAAAGGACGATTTTCCCTAATAAAGATATGATATAATGATATAATATAACATAATATGAGAAAAAAGACTTTTTTATAAAAGCATGTAGGTTCCCTACGGTGGCAATTAGAGGTTTTGTTTTTAAATAGAGTGCTATCGGTCGCTTACTCATTAATTTTAATTTATTAGAAGCGTTTTTATATTGAATTAATACGGAAGGATGTAGAGCAAGATTGGTCAGAAAGTTGTGAAGAAAAAACATTTTTTGTTTATTCGGCACAATGTTTTAGACACCGTCCAGTTAATAGACATGTACCTGATATGAAACGGACACAACTATGTAAAACTAAAACCTTTAAATACCTCATCTAAAATCATACCTGTAACCGTTGCTAGATAAATCCAACCAATGAGGAGTGCGATGACGTAATGCTGACGTTGCATTATGGGAAAAAAACATAAAAAACATCCATTGCAAAATATTGTCTGTTAATTCAAATACCTAGAAAAACATTAGGATAATCTTACTACCCTGAGTATCAGAGGTTAAGTTTTCAAAGAAAATAGTAACCTCTGAAGACAAATAATAGAAATTTTATCGTGCATGTGTCAATCTAATCACTGTAGAAAAAATCAAAGATGAAGAGCAAATATTACCATATTAATGTCTAGCAGACTGTATCAGTATGCAGTTTACTATTTACGAATTCCCCAGAAACCTCCAAGTGTAGTTGAAATGAGTTTATTTCGAAAGAAATCTTTTACATGATCCCCAAATGTATAACAGTAATTACTAAACTTTTAATTATGGAAATGTCACTTTAATTGAATCTGAATAATAGACAGACTTTATGTTATGATTCTCTATCACTGACTCTTTTTACAAAGCATTGATGACTTTTTGTAAGTTGTGTTTTCAATGACGGGAATAAAAATATCGACTATGACGCTCATCCAAGATCTTGGATGGTCGTCATGGTTACTCTTGTCTTCGCTGATTGCGCGATGAATAGAATCTCGATTCGTCGGCACAGCGTAAATATATGATTTTGAGCTGTGCTTTTCACGGTATAATCTTACAGTATCATTTATCCAATGCATGAAGGTGAAACGTTTTATCTTTATATGTTCAATATGAACCTTTACGTTATTATTAGAAGGCAACTCGGAGGGTATACTGTAAGGGGGTTAACGGATGACATGTGTGTGCTGCTCAACGATTGGATCATACTATTGATCGAATATCGTAAAAAACTATTCGGAAAAAGAGATTATTTTTATCCGAGACTTTGACCTGAATTTTGTATACTTTTTTATCGACGGGACTGAAAGTTTTTGTTGTTTTTGCGAAACTTCGTGAGATAACGAAGATCCAAAAATAGCATTCTTAAAGGGGAAGTACCTCCTCCCTCTTCTGAAGTGCAACTTATATTTCATGGAAACTAACATGATCTGAGCAGTTTTTCCATTTCACTCCACTTTTTTTCGATCAAACTTTCCATAAAAGACATAAAATGTTATATTCATCGAGTTCGAAACTTAAAGGACTAGAATGGAATCTTCAATCTTTTTCGTGCATGAAAACGGTAAGTTTGATAATATTCACAGCTTTTAGAACCTAACGCCTTCTTTGCTTTACCTAGATCGACACGTACTTCGATATCGTCACGCAACAAATTTAAACGTTTAGGTAAATACCACGAATTCACGTGTTTTAAATGGGAAATAACTGGCCTCGTTTCTCACCCAAGAAGTTTCAATGTATTAACTTTCAAACCAAAGGCTGGAGGAATCTTCAAGCTTTCTCAAGTAAGAAAAAGTCAAGCCTTGAAAAATTTGACTTTCTTTGTTTTCGCGTTTCATATTTTTCAAATCCTGGCAGTAAAGATTACTTCCAATCCAGCGTTTGTATGAAAACCACGCGGGCCACGAAACTTATGAAGAAGATAAGTGGCTTCAAACCCGACATAACAGGAAGATTACATTCTAGATTCTTCAATATCTACACTTGAAATTACTCTGAAAATATCGATCGATAAATTAAAACTTTATCCTTGTAAAAAAATACCACACTCTCATACTAAAGTTTTCAAAAGATATACAAAAATGAAAGTTGCTTGAGAAATTTTAATTTGTCTTGTGGATATTGAAAGAAAGACGAGAAAAGTCGACGAGGTATATTTTTAAAAAGACAAGTAAATGGAATAAATAGGCTTAATTAAAAAGGTAGTTAAAATGTTTAATAAAAGATTTATTTAAAAATCGAGGTATGTTAGCATAATGAGTATTTTAAATTACTAATGCTATTTGCATGTAATTAGATATCGCATACAAGACATTTCATGATTACTACAGTTTAAAGGCAAGGAGAAACCTTAAACAACCCTAAGAATGACCTTATGTAAGAAAAGATTTTATCAGACACACAATTCAAGTAAGATCCACTTGCATTGCAGCTGTTAGGGCCCCCAATCTGGGTATAACAAATTTTACTCCATTTTGTTACCTGAAAAATTCCCCTCACAATGATATTAAATTGTTTCGATAAAATCATAAAATTAAGTTGAGCTTCGGGAAAAGCACATTAAATTTCATACTTTCTTTTTCTTTGCTATGTAAGACTTTGTATGTGACGGGCGGTTTGGCGGCTGTAAATGGTGGTCCGGCTGCTTTACCCGGAATCCCGCTACCGGGATTTTATTACAAAACAAACTTTTCGCGGTAAAATTTTTGTAGATTTCAACCATAAAGGTCAGTGATTTCAACTTTTGAAAAAAAAAGTATCTATTGTTACTGTGCCAGTAGCATTCGTCTCTCCAGCTGGATTTTTACAAAAAGGTATCTTGTTCTTCTTCTTTTTTATCTGATGTTAATTATCAAAAAAGCAGACTGATAGTTTCTGTTGGGATATTAGGTATATTCATTTATTCAGGAAATACGGAGACGGAAAATTATTTTAGTTCAATAAAATTGGTATATTCCAAATTTGCGAATTTTCGACAAAATATTGAATTTCAAAGGAATTTTCGGTGACGGAATTTTGGTTCATTTAAGACGTTTTGACGGAAATTGGAGAAAAAAATTGGCGAATTGCGGAATCGGGTACCCCTGAAACCCCCCCCCCCCCTATTAGGTATATTCATTTATTCAGAGCTTATGTTGTAAATATCTTTTATTATCGTTTAGATACAAAACAATATTCTTAAAGATAAAAACTAATTAAGAATCAACATAACTTGTTCATGTTGTTTGGTATCACTATATTTGGTTGTTGATTATGCCTTCATACGCTTGTCCGATTGCTGGCTGTAACTACAATACTGGTGATGTTGCCCCAGAAGTAGCAGCTGCCCTCCTAACCGTTCATAACAACGCCCACGTTGGAGCTGCAGCCCCCATAATGCCAAGCAAGGGCACCCTAAACTTTGAGACCATCCATTTCGTCTGAGTCGACTGAAGAGACCTGGAACGCCTTCAAAGCTCGTTGGTCCCTTTCTAACGTGGAACCCAGCTCACCCCATCAGGACGTAACCCGCAGCTGTTTCAGTGTTTGATGAAACCCTTGGTAATAATCTTTTGCGTGGTGACCCTAATATCGTTTCCAAAACAGAAGACGAGGTTCTCAAAGCTATCAAAACATTTAGCCGTCATTCCCGTTGCAATTAGCGTTCGTAGATCCGATCTATTATCAGTGAACCAATGTGATGGGGAGAGTGAGAGTGTTCGATCGTTTTCGCTAGAACTAAAGGCAAGGCTGCTACCTGCCACTACTATTGACTGGAAGCGCTGTAACTTTGAGACAATCAGAAATAAGGATAATTTCAGAACGTTTGCTGAAAGGTGGACCAAGTATGATCATGAGTTCAATAAAGTGTTGTCTTTAGTTGAATGGGCCTCTGTTAAAGAATTGATGGCACATAATCATGCTCTATTGAGGAAACTGTATCATTTATCGAGGCTAAGGAAATGGCTAGAGATGCGCTTAATAGACATTCTTCGAATAGTGCCATCTTTGCTCGCCGCTCTGCCTAGAAACTAACATGGCAAAAGAGACATTCAACGGACGAATGTAATGTTGTATCGTGTAATGTTGATATGGAAAAAAGTTTTGGAGCAGGCGTCAAAAGAGGATGGCCGAACGTAAATTGTGTGCTACGTGTTGGCGCAAGCATAACAATCCAAAATGGGGAACACAAAACAACGAGAACCCCAGGAGATGATGCTGATGCTATTGCTTTCTCAATTGACTGTATAACAAACAATACAAAGCTGGAGCATATGTTATTTGATCAGGTTGGAAGAGTCGCGACTCGATGAAAACACCCTACATTAAAATGTCAGTAAATGTCGACCCAAGGGACTATGCTAAATTAGGTCGACCTACTCCAAAAGTTCAACCTTTCAAGTTAATGTGGTAAACCGATACGGGCGCTCAGTCTTGCCTGTGGGGTTTTATCTGACTTTATTCGGCGTATGTTCAACGTAAATGAATCACACCCTCTATGCAGCTAACAAGGAGAAGATTGACGTTTCCGGTGCGATTCTATTACGTTTTGCAAGGGACTGACTCAGCTGGCCAAACTCGTATGGCAGCTGTGATGACGTATGTTAGCCCTCACACTCAACTTTTTATTTGTCCTAGAGAAGCACTCGTTCAGCTTGGCGTCATAAGGAAGGACTTCCCTCGTGTCGGTTCAGCTGATGAGGAATGTGCAATTGATGATTGACCCACCACCCCGCCCTAAAGAGCTCCCGTTCGCACCTACCCCCGAGAACATCCCTCAGATGAAAGAATGGTTGGTCGAGACGTACTCATCATCTACATTCAATCAATGTAAACACCAACAAACAAACACGTTTAAACCGGACGCAACACCTCGGCTGTCCACACACCTATCCCGGTGCCAATCCATGTAAGAAGCAGTGAAAGAACAGTTGGATCTGGACGTTGCCAATGGGGGTCATCGAGAAGGTCCCTATTGGTGAGCCGTTCCCTTGGTGCCACAGGATGGTAAATTGCTCAAAAAACAGATGGCACTCCCAGACGTACGGTTGATCTGTCCCCTCTCAACCCCCATTGTCTGCGCAAAAACGCATTACGTAAAGCATCCGTTCCAAAAGTCAAAGAAGTTCCCTCGCATACATGGAAAACTATCACAGACGCTTGGAACGGATTCCATTCTGTTTCCCCTCCGACCTGAAGACAAACAGTTTACCACGTTTATAACTCCTTGGGGTCGCTATCGATTACAAGGTTGCCCCACAAGGTTTTCTTGCTAGTGTGGTGACGAGTACGCAAGGCGATACGAAGAATTGATCGCTGATATCCAACGAAAGTTGAAATGTGTTGACGACGTTATCATGTGGGATAGTGACTTAGAGGAACACTGGTCGCGCATTATTGATTACTTTTTAATTCTTGTGCGTCAAGGTGGCATCGTCCTCAATAGCAACAAATTTCAATTTTGCCAGAAGGAAGCTACCTTTGCAGGCTTTCGTATCACTGAGGACAAGATCAAACCTGTTGAAAAATTTATCAACGCAATCAAAAATTTCCCGTGCCTCGCAATATTACTGACGTCCGGTCGTGGTTTTGGGCTCATTAATCAAGTACGACATTACAATCGTCTATATGAGGTTATGGCACCATTCAAACCGTTGCTTAGCCTAAAGCAGAATTCGTTTGGACAGAAGAACTCGACCAAGCTTCGTTGATCCAAACAAATCATCATCGACACACAATTCAAGTAAGATTCGTTGCAGCTGGGTATAACAAGATTTACTCCATTTTGTTACCTGAAAACTCCCCTCACAATGATATTAAATTGTTTCGATAAAATCATAAAATTAAGTTGAGCTTCGGAAAAGCACATTAAATTTCATACTTTTTTTTATTTTCTTACTATGTAAGACTTTGTATGGACGGGCGGTTGGCGGCTGTAAATGGTGGTCCGGCTGCTTTACCCGAAATCCCGCTACGGGATTATTACAAAACAAAACTTTCGCGGTAAAATTTTTGTAGATTTCAACCATAAAGGTCAGTGATTTCAACTTTTGAAAGAAAAGTATTTATTGTTACTGTGCCAGTATCATTCGTCTCTCCAGCTGGATTTTTACAAAAAGATATCTGTTCTTCTTTTTTTTATCTTATGTTAATTATCAAAAAAAGCAGACTGATAGTTTCTGTTGGGATATTAGGGGGGGGTTTCACGTTTGGCGGAGGAGCGGAATCGGCCCTTTTTTCGGACGGAGTGGAGGAATTTGGCGAAAATTTAGACGGAATTACGGAAATTGGGTTCTCTGACGGAGACGGAAAATTAGACAATTTTAGTGCGGAAAAACGGAATTTAGCAAAAAAAATTGCGGAATTTCGGAATTGGTAAAATATATTCCAAATTTGCGGAATTTTCGACAAAAATATTGAATTTCAAAGGAATTTTCGGTGACGGAATTTTGGTTCAATTTAAGACGGTTTGACGGAAATTGGAGAAAAAATTGGCGGAATTGCGGAATCGGGTACCCCCTGAAACCCCCCCCCCCTATTAGGTATATTCATTTATTCAGAGCTTATTTTTGTAACTATCTTTTATTATCGTTTAGATACAAAACAATTCTTAAAATAAAAACTAATTAAGAATCAACATAACTTGTTCATGTTGTTTGGTATCACTAATTTGGTTGTGATTATCCTTCATACGCTTGCCGATTCTGGCTGTAACTACAATATGGTGATGTTGCCCCAGAAGTAGCAGCTGCCCTCCTAACCGTTCATAACAACGCCCACGCTGGAGCTGCAGCCCCCCATAATGCCAAGCAGGAGGCACCTAAACTTATGAGACCATCCATTTCGTCTGAGTCGACTGAAGAGACCTGGAACTCCTTCAAAGCTCGTTGGTCCCTCTTCTAACGTGGAACCCAGCTCACCCCATCAGGACGTAACCCAGCAGCTGTTTCAGTGTTGTGATGAAACCCTTGGTAATAATCTTTTGCGTGGTGACCCTAATATCGTTTCCAAAACAGAAGACGAGGTTCTCAAAGCTATCAAACATTTAGCCGTCATTCCCGTTGCAATTAGCGTTCGTAGATCCGATCTATTATCAGTGAACCAATGTGATGGGGAGAGTGTTCGATCGTTTTTCGCTAGAACTAAAGGCAAGGCTGCTACCTGCCACTACACTATTGACTGGAAGCGCTGTAACTTTGAGACAATCAGAAATAAGGATAATTTCAGAACGTTTGCTGAAAGGTGGACCAAGTATGATCATGAGTTCAATAAAGTGTTGTCGTTAGTTGAATGGGACTCTGTTAAAGAATTGATGGCACATAAATCATGCTCTATTGAGGAAACTGTATCATTTATCGAGGCTAAGGAAATGGCTAGAGATGCGCTTAATAGACATTCTTTGAATAGTGCCATCTTTGCTCACCGTTCTGCTAGAAACAAACATGGCAAAAGAGACATTCAACGGACGAATGTAATGTTGTATCGTGTAATGTTGAAATGGAAAAAATGTTTTGGAGCAGGCGTCAAAAGAGGATGGCCGAACGTAAATTGTGTGCTACGTGTTGGCGCAAGCATAACCCTAGGAACAATCCAAAATGGGGAACACAACAACGAGAACCCACAGGAGATGATGCTGATGCTATTGCTTTCTCAATTGACTGTATAACAAACAATACAAAGCTGGAGCATATGTTATTTGATCAGGTTGGAAGAGTCGCGACTCGATGAAACACCCTACATTGAAATTGTCAGTAAATGTCGACCCAAGGGACTATGCTAAATTAGGTCGACCTACTCCAAAAGTTCAACCTTCTCAAGTTAATGTGGTAACCGATACGGGCGCTCAGTCTTGCCTGTGGGGTTTATCTGACTTTATTCGGCGAATGTTCAACGTAAATGAATCACACCCTCTATGCAGCTAACAAGGAGAAGATTGACGTTTCCGGTGCGATTCTATTACGTTTGCAAGGGACTGACTCAGCTGGCCAAACTCGTATGGCAGCTGTGATGACGTATGTTAGCCCTCACACTCAACGTTTTATTTGTCTAGAGAAGCACTCGTTCAACTTGGCGTCATAAGGAAGGACTTCCCTCGTGTCGGTTCAGCTGATGAGGAATGTGCAATTGATGATTGACCCACCACCCCGCCCTAAAGAGCTCCCGTTCGCACCTACCCCCGAGAACATCCCTCAGATGAAAGAATGGTTGGTCGAGACGTACTCATCATCTACATTCAATCAATGTAAACACCAAACAAACAAACACGTTAAACCGGACGCAACACCTCGTGCTGTCCACAGACCTATCCCGGTGCCAATCCATTGGTAAGAAGCAGTGAAAGAACAGTTGGATGCTGACGTTGCCATGGGGGTTATCGAGAAGGTCCCTATTGGTGAGCCGTTCCCTTGGTGCCACAGGATGGTAATTGCTCAGAAAACAGATGGCACTCCCAGACGTACGGTTGATCTGTCCCCTCTCAACCCCCATTGTCTGCGCAAAACGCATTACGTAAAGCCTCCGTTCCAACAAGTCAAAGAAGTTCCCTCGCATACATGGAAAACTATCACAGACGCTTGGAACGGATTCCATTCTGTTCCCCTCCGACCTGAAGACAAACAGTTTACCACGTTTATAACTCCTTGGGGTCGCTATCGATACAAGGTTGCCCACAAGGTTTTCTTGCTAGTGGTGACGAGTACGCAAGGCGATACGAAGAATTGATCGCTGATATCCAACGAAAGTTGAAATGTGTTGACGACGCTATCATGTGGGATAGTGAATTAGAGGAACACTGGTCGCGCATTATTGACTTTTTAATTCTTGTGGGTCAAGGTGGCATCGTCCTCAATAGCAACAAATTTCAATTTTGCCAGAAGGAAGCTACCTTTGCAGGCTTTCGTATCACTGAGGACAAGATCAAACCTGTTGAAAAATTTATCAACGCAATCAAAGAATTTCCCGTGCCTCGCAATATTACTGACGTCCGGTCGTGGTTTGGGCTCATTAATCAAGTACGACATTACAATCGTCTATATGAGGTTATGGCACCATTCAAACCGTTGCTTAGCCTAAAGCAGGAATTCGTTTGGACAGAAGAACTCGACCAAGCCTTTCGTTGATCCAAACAAATCATCATCGATGCCATCATCGAGGGGTCACCATCTTCGATCTCCATCGCCGAACCTGTCTCCGCCCCGAATGGTCAAAAGTTGGCATCGGCTTTTTCTTGTCACAAAAGCACTGCTCCTGTCCGATTCAATCCCAAAGATGCTGTCAAGACGGCTGGAAAATCACGCTCACCGGGTCCAGGTTCCTAAAACCAGAAGAGTCACGTTACACTCCAGTTGAAGGAGAAGCACTTGAAACAGACATGCTACTTCACCCAAGGTTGCGATAACCTCCTCGTCATCACCGATCACAAGCCTTTGATTGCCATCTTCGGCGACCGTTCACTCGATGAAATAACAAATCCTCGACTTCAAAGTCTGAAAGAGAAGACCTTACTGTGGCGTTTTGTAATCGAACACAAACCTGGCAAAGACAGGCCCTTTTCAGATGCAACATCTCGCCATCCTGTTGATTCACCAGACGAGGATGACTCATCGTGGATTGCCGCTCTTGCTGTCCACGAAAATGAAGAGCCTGGACATCAACTTGGAAGCTGATCTCATCGATATTACAGCAAACAACATTCGTGAAATCACCTGGGACATCGTCCGGCGTGAAAGCTCCCAAGATCCGATAATCCAGGAGCTGTCACAAATCATCGTATCTAGTTTTCCCCCATCCCGAGAGAACCTATTAGCTAATCTTCAACCATTTTGGAAATTTCGACACGACCTCTACATCATCGATGGAGTAGTCTTGATGAAACGTCGCACCGTCATTCCTAGCTCCCAACTTTGTCTATCACGTGTCAAAATTTGAAAATGATTGAATAAATAGTTTAGAAGTTATCAGCACTTCAAAATTTTGAGTTTTAAGCGGTTTTAGCTGGGTTTTATGTCATGTTTCACAATAAAGTCATAAAACCTGATCTTGAAAACCTATGACCCTAAAATTTTGCACAAGTATTCTTAATAAGATTTTATTAAAAGTCAGAAAGTTTCAAGTCGTTTAAAATTTTTTCTTTGAGATATAAACAAAAGAACTCCAGCGTGGTAGATTCTCCCCCACCTGGGGCTATGATTCTTCACATACAGATTGATAAGAAATTGTTTATAAGCTTTCACAGTGTTTTCTCTTTCCTCAACGCAATCTGTGTAAAATGGACTTTCAGAAGCCTAAATATCCTGAAATAATATCTACCCTTATTGAGGGGTTGTGCATCATATATCTACTAAAGTCCGTTCCAAAACATTGGCAGTCTACTCAAAATAATCTTTTCAACCAGGTAAATTTTTAATTATATCTTCAATGTATCAATGTATCGATTTTTTGGAACAGACTTTTAGCCCACTTACCTATTGTTCTTCCTCAGATTAATCTTTTCTTCAA
Organism: Clytia hemisphaerica; assembly: GCF_902728285.1. Lineage (NCBI taxonomy): Eukaryota > Metazoa > Cnidaria > Hydrozoa > Leptothecata > Clytiidae > Clytia > Clytia hemisphaerica. The sequence continues at coordinate 27,634 of NW_027104442.1, forward strand.
ATTTTGTAGGTAGAACAAGCTGATTGGATAGAAGTGAACGAAAAGTTACGAAGCAGAGGGTTAACGCCAATCGTTTTATCAAACTTGGAAACAACTCACAAAGAAGGTTAGTGAAATTTTCGTTTTCCATTTTTCCTCAGTTGATTTAAAATTTTATAATGTCCGTCCAAATATTTTGGGACAGCTTGAGAATTTTACATTAAAAAAAACGATTAAAGAAGTGGAAAAATGAATCGCTTGGTGAGCGCGAATAGGTGTTAGGGTGAGGCTCCACTTTGGGTGAATTTAAGGATTGATTTTTTGGGCCCTGGGATGAATTTTACGCAATGGCTTCAATATACCCTTCTGAAAAGTTTTTAAGATATTGAAATGTACCATTCTATATCTTCACGTACAAAAAAAAACACGAGTGAAAGTTGTAAAAAAAAAGTGCAGAAAAATTACGTAATGTTCAATAGTAAAGCAAAAGTCTAAAAGTGGAAATAAAAGTCGAGAAGCCACGATGTTGTATTTAGAGAGGAAAGACCGACACGGTTAGAGCTTGCGGTAAAAAATAATTCTAACCATTTTAGAGAAATTTTTCGAGCAATTTTTGCTGGTAAAAAAATATCTGAAACGAAAAGGATTGTGTTTTTTTTTCAAAATAAATAACATAAACGACATTTTGTTCTTCTCCAAAAATAACTAAGTACAAAAATACAAATAATTAGGAAAAATCTATAACAAAAATTGACAAAGTTAATTTCCAGAGTTGTGCAACTTTAAGTACAATGTGCTTGTGTTTAATTTTTATAATCTTTGATTTAAACGATTTGCTAATGTTTATAGCAACCTCATCTCCAGGCCTCCGCTGGATTCGGAAGGCTTTGATTTTAATGATACAAAGAGGGTGTTTCTCTTATGCTGGTAAAATAGAAATGATAATAGCACCCTTACCATTACATTATTAATGAATTGCTATGACGCAACCTTTACCTCATGCGACCGAGTACAATTTTAACTACCTTGAATATGGTTTTATATTTAATTTGAAGGTTTGGTTTGGTAACCATTATGTGAGTTCACGAGAACTATCTTTTGTTTTTGTGACATGTCTATCCTTTTCATGCTACCTTTTGCTTTTTAATGTAATGCTGACAGAGATTTACGTAGCGGTGTCATGGGTGTTTTATACTTTTTAAAGAATTGCGATATTGCGTCTTCGATATGCTGGCATTCTGTTACCTTAAAAAAGAGAATAGTTTTAAAGACAGCAACTCAAACCAATTATATATGTTATTACTTTAGCGAGTTTCAGTTTGATGATTTTTGGAATAAGAAGCTTTTTAGGTATCTTCACGCAAATTTTATTTTCTCGCTACCACAGGAGGTTCGAAAGCTTAAAGTGACGTCAAAAATCGTATGGAGCCCGAGAACGAGACGCGTGGTAGAGGCTTCCCTTTCTTTATTCGGTTGCCGAACAACAAGCATGGTTTAATTATTGCATGAATTAAATAAATCAAGCCTTCCAGTCCCGTCGCTTGTGAGTGTGACGAAAGTTGAAGATATTCTACTTTTTGAGCAGAGCTGTAAAGTTCTTCTATTGTTCCTTTTATAAATGTCCAATCAGATAGAATCAAACAAAAATACAAAAATCATTCGAATCGTTTAGATTTCGAACGCCTGGATTCCATTTATTTAAATATTTCGTTTATATTTTTGTTTTGATTTTGTCTCAATGGAAAAGTATTCAGTGACCCATGTTCTCAAGCCGTGCCAAAAAGCTGAGACTTAGCCTAAGTGGGAAGCGGTAAACGACCTTTGTATGGCATCATATACTGGACAAAATCGAATGGGTGAATTGGAAATGCAGAACACCAGCTTGAAATACAGTTTTCGTTTTGGAATGGTGAATTTCAAGCCGAATTCTGATATATCAAACTAAAGTATTCCATTTCAACTTGATCCATTCTAACTTGATGCATTCCGACTTGACGCATTCCCACTTGATGCATTCCGACTTGATGCATTCCGACTTGATGCATTCCGACTTGATGCATTCCGACTTGATGCATTCCGACTTGATGCATTCCGACTTGAGCATTCCGACTGACTTCCGACTTGATGCATTCCAACTTGATGCATTCCGACTTGATGCATTCCGACTTGATGCATTCCAAACTTGATGCATCAAACTTGAGCATTCCGACTTGATGCATTCCGACTTGATGCATTCCGACTTGATGCATTCCAACTTGATGCATTCCGACTTGATGCATCCCGACTTGATGCATTCCAACTTGATGCATTCCAACTTGATGTATTCCAACTTGATGCATTCCGACTTGATGCATTCCGACTTGATACATTCCGACTTGATGCATTCCAACTTGATGCATTCCGACTTGATGCATTCCGACTTGATGCATTCCGACTTGATGCATTCCAACTTGATGCATTCCGACTTGATGCATCCCGACTTGATGCATTCCAACTTGATGCATTCCAACTTGATGTATTCCAACTTGACGCATTCTAACTTGACGCATTCTAACTTGATGTATTCCAACTTGACACAATAGAATAACCAGGACAGGATTTTCGTCTGGATAATTTTTTTCGTACGGGTATTTTTGACATGTGCGTATTATTTCCCACTTGCCGTATTACAAATTTATCCAACTTTTGCCACTTGAATCTCAAGGCCTTGCTTTGAGGAATATGTAAATGCTGAAACTTACGAATATCTTTCAAATGCAGCAAAGTTGCTGGAGAAAGTTTTTATACATCCTCTTCAGTACAACCCGTCAGTTTCCGTTTCCAGAACAGGAGATATCGGAAGACCGTCTTTTGTATTTCCTATGGAGTTTTTTTCAAACTTTAATTTTAAATTTTAAAAACGTACAAAACGCAGACCAGATAAAAACGGAGGGAATCTATTTTGCGGACCGCCAAGTAAACAAATAAGGAATGCGTCAAGTTGGAATACATTGATCTGGAATACATCAAGTCGGAATACATCAAGTTGGAATGCGTTAAATCAGAATGCGTCAAGTTGGAATGCGTTAAGTTGGAATACGTCAAATTGGAATGTCTCAGGTTTGAATGCATCAAGTTGAAATGCATCAAGTTGAAATGCATCAATTTGGTTGATTTGGAATACACAATTTGAAATACGTCAAGTTGATATATCAGAATTCGGCTTGAAATGCGCCATTCCAAAACGAAAACTGCATTTCAAGGTGGTGTTCTGCATTTCCAATTCGCCCATTCGATTTTGTCCAGTATATGACGCCATACCTTTGGCCTTTCCCAGATCTTAAAACGTTTGAAGTTGTAATTAGGCTTGGAGGAAAATCAAAACTTACCTTAGAGAATTGATTTTGTGGATCACCACCGACTTCATAATTTCCTACGGGCGTTTTTGTAAATTTTAAATGTTGACAACTACCATCAATTTTCCTGAGTAAAGATGGAATAGAAAACTAGTCAGAATGAAGTCAGAAGTAAAGGATTTCAAGAAAAGAATTTCGGTTTTATATAAACGAGAAAATGCCTTAGTCTTGACTAAAAAAATTCTTCTGCGTCTATAGAAACGTCTTTGCAAAAGTAAATCAATATTTGTTTGAATAATCAAAATAACGTTGACATTGTCAGAATAACCTTTTGATGATGAAAAGGAAGCTCAAAATTTTAGTAAGAAAAAAAACAACCAAAACTACCGAGAAATCTGATTGGTCGCATGAAAACTCAAATGATTTTGATAAGGTGGTTTCTTTACTTTCTGAGTTAGTGGAGGCGGTATAAAAAAGTTTTAAAATCAAGCAATAATCCAGGCAATTATTTATGAATTTTTAAAGTTTCAGGACTTACGTGATGAAATATTATTAAATTAAGAAAAGGAGCTGTACTAAAGTCTATTCACGATAATTGTGCACTCTTTTTTCTTTTACCTATAACTTTTGAAGAAATTCTTCAATCTTTATAAATTTGGTATGGTTGGAAAGATATTAGTGAGGAACAATTTGAAATAAAAAAAACTTTAAAAGAATTCTAAAAATGAAGATGAAAATGAAGAAGAAAAAATTGAAGATCTTGTATAAAAGTGCTATAACTATCATTTTCACTGAAGTGAATCTTTAATCATCGAACGTCATCACTGTGAAAAAAATTTTCAAAAATAATCCTTCAATCAAAAGATATCAAACAAAGTTATAAGCTGATTGACGTCTAAAAACACTGTTTTCTGCATTTTTTTGCTGTTTTTTCGGGTCAATCACTTATTAACTTTGTATCATAACTTTATATTGAATAAATATTTTAATGAAATTTTTTCATAGTGATGATCTCCTAAGATCAAAGAATCTCTCCAGTGAAAATGAAAGTTATAGCATTTTTTAATCTGCTCTGGTTTAATCGGTCGACTTTCTACCCTGCCTTTTCTCATTATTTGAGTGAGCAAAAAGTGGGTGAAAAGTTGCAAGCTAAAATCTTTGCTTGGAAGTTATTGAAAGAAGACATTACATTTACGTCAAAAGAGGGCAATGCATTGACTTAAGACAGCCAACTATCTGCCCATTTTAATTCACAGTTAGAATAGCAGGGCGAAAAGTTGGCCATCTAAACTAGAGCTACTAGTGTACATTCATTCCGAATCAGTATACTTTAGTCGGATTAAATTTCGTGAAACAAAATAATTGCGAAGTTTTCTGGATTTGATTTTGCGAGTCAACAATCGCAAGCGTTTTCGTGAGACTTAATTTCGAAATCGCGAGATTTAATCTCGCAAAAGTTAATCCGAATTTTAATTTTGATTTAAAAATAAAGGTTTTTACCTGATTGATAAAATGTAGTTGCCATCGTGTTTAGTTTTATCATTTCGCAAAAGGAACTGTCCGTGGTTTTTATCTCGAAGCATTTCACCAGCTCTAGTCTCGTCAATGTCGGGGTAATAGTAGTCACTAAAATTTGAACTATGTGGATTAAAAGGAAAAAGATGATTTTTGAAAATATAAGTTGAAATATGCGAGAGAATGTAGTAATCCAGTAGTAATCCATTTGGTTATTTTCAGCCAGCACTCGAGTATAACTACTTCAAATTAATATCTTTCCAACCGCATGTATCTTTTGGTCAGGCTTACTTTTTGTGTTGAAATTTATTAATTTGTTCTTATTTCTTTACTCTGAAATTGTTCTTATTTTATTAGCCTATTTCATAGGTTCATCTGTTACATGCTATTTTCTAAATGCAATTTTCAGGGGGGTGTTTAAATATGTGCAGATTTCTCTTCTTTAAGAAAAATTTGGAGGTATTTCAGAGCTTTCAGCCTATTTTTTAACCAATTTGGTAGGTCACCCAGGCTCATCTTTGTCCTTAAATATTATGTTCTGATTTTTCTGAGCCATGTTGTTCTTACAGAATGTTATTCATAAAAATGAATGGAATTGTAAAGATGGTTACCTCATGTTTGTAATTTGTGGTTCCGGTTCTCCGATTCCGAAACCTGGAAAAAATAAAAGGGACGATCAAATTTACTTAAATAGGCTGTAAATAGTTTTTGTTATAATAGAATAGAACATATCAGAAAGTAGCCTGTTGCCTGTCTTTGTATAGAAATATCTGAGGAGAGGCACTTGTGCAAAATTGGGTATGGGGACGTGCGGCTTTTCAGGTTCCCTTTTTTTAAGTCCCAGAAATATTTGACATGGTCTCAAATTACTTATTTTCAAGCAGTGTATCGGATTGACAGGGTTAACTTTTGGCTATTTTAGACGATTTTCATTCTGGAAATTAGGAATTTTCAGTTTCTCATCCACTTTTAGACATTTTTTGTCACTTTTCAGGGTGAAAATGGGAAAAATTTGTCTGACAGGATCCCAGATTTACCAAAATCTCACATCTGTCAGGGTTCACTTTTCAAACTCTAGCGGTGACGTCCCTGTCGGCCGTCAAGGTAAGTGCCCTCCCGGGAGAAGTATTTCTTGAAAACGGTATGCAATTTTTTATAGTAATGTCTGACCTTTATAAACCCTGGACTAAGCTATATCCGCCATCTTTGATAGAAGTTTTTTCCAAAAGTGGTTACCCCAAGAAAGCCATTGTAGTATTAAAACTTTGCTTAATGGAAAACGGCGCTACATTAGAAGTATTCAAGGAAAAATAGATATATAGCGCTCTCGTTGCAATACATCTACATTTTAACAATACTTTGTAAGATTTTGGTTGGAAGGGATTGTGGAACTGTCTCCAGGGTTTATATAAAGCTCAGTCATTTGCTCTCACCGGAAGATGGTGTTTCTGAA
>NW_027104443.1:0-195086 GCF_902728285.1 Clytia hemisphaerica
CACCTCGAGCACCACTATGTACTGCAGACAGAGATGGAACGAGTTCAACATCTAGCGAATGAATTCGGGACACGCTGGCGCAAGAATATCTCACAACCCTCCAAAACGACCAAATGCCATCAACCAGACGAAATCTGAGTATCGTGATGTAGTCTTGAAGATGGCGATCTCTTCGTAATATGGAACATGGGAATCGTCGGTCGACAAAACAAGCGCTGACGGTTTTTCGTTCTTGTACGTGAAAACGAGATCAGGAATATTTGAGCGACGATTCACAAATTAGTTCTATTACTTGAATCCGAGAGAAAGGTCCGATCCCAGCCGTGGGAGCCTTAATGATGAATGTTCGGAAAAAGATTGTGTTTATCTTTTTGGAGAGCCATGTTAGGGGATAGTCCCCAAATAATGACGTCACACAATGATACGTTAACTTATAGTTAACGCAAATCAAGTTTTTATTACGCTCTTTTTTGTTTTCTAGTTCAATTTGTAATTGCATTTTTGTCTTAGATATTTTTAACAGTTAACGTATTCCCCTAGGAAATTAGAAATTTTGTGGCCTCAGAAGCGACTCCGTTTTGTTCATTTGCTTTTTGATAATCACGGTGTAAAGACTGTGTTAGAGAGAAGACCTCTATGTTGAGAATTTTTGTAGTAATCTCTAGGTCGAATAAAATGTTTTTCTCCTCGAATTACGAGGCAATGTGAAGTTTAAATCAAATACTAAATTGTTTTATTTGGAGATGTTTTGCCATAGTGCACGCTGGAATCGCTTTTAGTAAGTTATTCACGTTTTTTCTTAGTATTTTAGATTATCTATGCTCGTGTGCTTCTTTCATCCTGTGGTGTTTGCTTGTTCGCGCGTCTTTCGTCTTCGTCAGCCTGGTCCTGGAGCTTTCTGTGATTTGGGTCATGTTTTTCTGAGAGTCTCTTGTATTATGGTCTTGCGCTACAGGACCCTTAGTTCAATATTTCAATATTTTTCATTTTTATAATTTTTCTCCTTTTGTATCTTATTTTAGCTAAAAGTCGAAATACCAGTAAAGGCAAACTTTAAGACGTGTGCACATTCTCCAACAAACACTTAACACTTTCCAACTTTTAATTGCACTGTTCAAAAAAGATAACATAACCCCCGTTTTTAGTAATAAGTTGGAGATTTGATATTTCACAGAAAAGTGCTACCAAGGGGGATTTCGGGTCCCATATCTTCCGAAGGACTTTTCTGTTCGCCTTGAAATTTTACAAACTTCTTAACCTAAGGTTGAACTACCACTGGTGTAAAAATGAACGTTATAGCATAAGTAGAAAAAAAGCTCAATTTTTACAAACGCAAATTTAACCGCTAAAAATCGCGAATTTTTCAACCAAAAATGCATTCAAATATAGCGCTTTTGATTCTCTAAAACAAGCAAAAACTATTTCCATAATCATATTTGACTATCAAAAGTTACAGGCATTCTTGTTTCCACTGCCAATTATATCTGGACAGACTTTAGGACCCCCCCGTTTATTAATCTATAAGAATATTTTCAGCTGTCAAAGAGAAGGCCCCATATTTTGCTCTAAATAGCCCGATTTTAGCCTATTTTTACTTTATTTTTGGGTTTCAGAAGTACAATTTCCAACCCCCCGGTAATTAGCCCCCCCCCCGTTTATTAAAATCTAGAAAATTTTCCAACCCCCCCCCGTTTATTTGGAACCTAAGAGTAATGTACAAAATGTGAAACATTTGATAACTTGATTTAAAATTATGTAAAACAAGCCTGCGAGCCCCCCCAACCCCCCCCCACGAGAAGCTCAAGTATACTTTGTCTTTAGCATTGTCCATATAGTAACGTAACGCAAAGATTTTCCAAATATTAGACACCCCTCCCCCCTTGTACGCAGAGAACAATAGAATGACTTTGTTTAAACAATAGATGTACGCTTTTGCTGAACCCCTCCCGGGGGGGGGGTACTACCCTTGTGACCGACGGGGGTGCTCCGCCGAGGTTCGAAAAATGGACCCTACGTGGGACTCGAAATTTGCGAAAAAGTGACCCTGAATGGGACTGAAATTCCAAAATTTTCTACTTTTTCCCAAATTCCTCCAAAATAGGCACCCTACGAGGGACTGATTTTTCTATTTCGTGTTTTGGCGACCCTACCAGGACTCGTGGAGGTTAAAAAAGGTACCCTGACCAGCGGAGCATCCCGTAACCATTTTACCCATCCCCCCCCCCCGGACCCCTCTCCCCCTTCCTGTGTACGTACTATATGGATGGCCAGTCGGGTAAATAAATTTTGTCGTCATTTATTGAATACACAACTGCACACAACCATCTTGAAGACTTTGCTGGTCGAAAATGATAATCGAAAGCAAAACTTAAAATTCACAACTATGCGGGAAGCTCATTTTTCCCCCCGTTTTTGCTTTAAACTCGCTTTTGATTGGTCTATGAATTTGGGCGATTGATTTACCGCCTGGCGAATAAACACCAACCAATAAATAATTCAACAGGCAGCGGTGTAGCAATTAATTTCAACTGGTATCCTCTCTTCTGTGCCAAGCACTGGCAGTGTTTTTTTAAATTTAAAAAACAATGTTAAATGAAGACCAATTGATCTGTTTGTTATGGCTGTGCAGTTGTGACGAGAGTGTGCACAGCATGTTGTGTAACTTGACGGCAGCCGCTTTCGGCAAGTCTGATAAGAGAATCGATAAACTGTTATCGCATTCATTCCATTCCATCATTCAGCCAAAATGTGCGCCAAGGTTAGAAAAGGTTAGAAAAACACAATCTGCATCCGGAACTGCGTGAAAAATAGTTTGATCAATTTCAATAAGAACTGTAATAGTAATACTAATATAGTATCAGGGTGGTTTTTGTTTAGCATTACAGCACATGTTTGTATCAGGTGTTCCCATGTTTTGTTCCGTAGCATGCCTACAGCACAGTTGTGTGCTCTACTAGTATCAGGTGTTCCCATGTTTTGTTCCGTAGCACGCCTACAGCACAGTTGTGTGCTCTACTAGTATCAGGTGTTCCCATGTTGTTCCCTGCATGCCTACGCACAGTTTGTGTGCTCTACTAGATCAGTTTCCCATGTTTTGTCCGAGCATGCCTACAGCACCGTTGTGTGCTCTGCTAGTATCAGGTGTTCCCATGTTTTGTTCCGTAATTTCTTTTTGTTTTGCTTTTTGTCCTGAATAAACCAGAAGGGGACACGAGCATTTAATTTTCCGTTTTAATTTCCACTGCGTTTACTGTGCTAATTCGAAACCTTTTTTGTTAAATTTTTAGTTTTATTGTTTTCGACGATTATTCCCCACGGGGTTGTTTTCATCAATTTTATTGTACTGTTTTAACGTTGTAAATATTATCGCTACGCACCTATTTTTATTAAATCTTTTTAACATTTTCTTTGTTTTATTCCCTATAGAATTTTTTCCTTTGTTCATTAGAATTTTTTATTTCTCGCCTTTTTTTTTTTACGCATCACTGATTTTTGTAGCATTTAAAAATGTGTTAACGCTTGTGCAGTATTATACCTGATGAAGTTCTGAAAATAGAACGAAATATCGTAAAAAACAAACTGTGTTGATTTTACTTTTTTGTTCACTTATTAATACTAATATAAATGATCAAATTCCAAAGACCATTTGTCATAATCTTGCAAGTCCAATAATAGGAGATGTGATGTCATCATTTGGTTCCCGTCATCTGATTTACGGTTGCGAGCTGGAGAGTCGGAAAGCTTTTCCGCTGCTTTGCTGGATTTCAACTGTCGACGCTCTGCACGCTCTTGTTTTAAAGTTTTCAAATCGAAGTAGAGAGCGCATCTAATGGAAGAAATCGAAACCCAATTATCCACGGTTTCTCAATTTTAAATTTGGATCTCCACACGAACTCCCTTTCAACAAGATGTATAGCTGCTTCTTAACAGAAAAATAATTTCGACTGACCGAACGACTCCCACTTTTTATAGAAAGAAGGGAACCAAACAGTTTTGCGATCGCCTTAATCACAAACACGTCCAAGTCCAAAAAAGCACGATTCATCCGTTTTTATAATCAAATTTATACAGTAGTTGTACTTTGTAAACTTTATCAATCCCAATAACATATACACCATCAATCCCCTAGAGGCAAACAAGAAAATGTTTTTATTGCAAAAAATATAAAAGCAGCATAAAAAAGTATATATCAGAAAATCAACATAAACAAAACTTGAGCAAACGGCTTTAACCTTCAAGGATATAGAAAAGAATCCCCTTGATGAAAATCATTTGTTTGATTTGCCGAGTTAAAAAAATAAATGACAGAAATTGAAGCTTGCAACAGATTTACACTGGAAATACTTTGGTACAACACTGACTTATCACATCTGACTATCACTTGATGCTTGAGCCGCCATCTTGAAACTACATTATGATCTGTAAAAACAACGCACGCTAAAAGTACCCAAAAAGTTAACCCGATCGGAAGAAAGTTTAGAAATCAAAGTGAGATCGGAAAATCAAATTTTTTTTTTGCCGTCTTATGGAAGAAGAAGAACCGAATTTTACCTATTTGAATGCTCAGCTTAGGCTGACCAAAAAGAATTCTTGATATGCGAAAGTCATTTTTCTAGCGGAAACACCCTGAAAAAGCCGGTATTTGACCCCTCTCTGTTACTAAAATAAAAACACGTGTGATATATGACGTCATCTTGACTTACTTATCTAAGTTTTCGTATGTTTTAAACTTCCTCACAGCTACTTGTTTCAAATAAACACCCTTCCTAGAGGGTGGGAGGCGTTCATTTGAAGGGGACGCTAATTTGAGGGAGGTGTACTTTAAAAATTTCCCACAAAGGAGGAGCGTTTATTCCAGGGGGCGTTTAAAAGAAGGGGCGTTTATTCGAAGTAATAAGGTGACCTTTAAATAAAAAGTTTCGCGAAGTAATCACTCACTTTGAGGGATTCCAAGGACTTGATAGAAGACATCCCAATCAATCTCAGCTGCTTCCAGTGGTCCATTAAACCCAGGAAAGTCTTTTATCATCCTTGAGTTGAAAGCGATCCCTTGACCCTGACCTGTGCATTAAAGTAAGTAAGTAAGTTTGCGATCGCAGTTGAGGGCGATCCAAAGGCTCCCTTTTCGTATAGCTGTCTACCCGAAGGTAGGGGAGGGCGCCTACATAAATTTTTTTGTTTTCGAATTTTTTTCAAACTGTCCGCAAAGAATTGAACTGTTTTAAATTTTTCGGAAAAATATTCTAAACTGATGCATCAAAAGTAATAGCTGTTTTTCTATGAACAATTTGGATGAAAAATTGGTCAAAAAGCAAATTTTCAAGATTTTGAGACAAATAAGCTTTTAGAAAAATTTTCCGAAAATATATTTTTAGTTCGGTAAAAGATACACCATCTACCCCAAAGTTTTTTAAAGATATTTCGTCTTCGCCGAAAATAAGCTCTTCAAATTTGAAATACTCTTCGTCGCAAAAGTCTTCATTTTCTTGTTCAACTAATTTTTTCTTTGCGATTCTAAAATTTTCAGACTCAAGGATAGTTAGCCTAACAGAAAATGTATAACATGTCAAAGTTTTAACCGGCTAGTTCTTATTATTACCTTTGCGACCAGATTCGATCACTTGTTGGTTCCAAATTTCAAATTTGAGTTTCATTTGCAACTTGGTGTCTTTATCAAGGTAAGGAGACATGACAGTCAGTTCCCACAAGTGGACGATCTCTTCCATGAGATGTGCTGACGCGTGCCTCGATAGCACGTGTGTGGAAGGCAATGACATGTGGGGCGGCTCTGAAAATGAAGGAATAAAGGATTAACGGCTGACTAGCTTACACTAGACACTTACTATACGAACAACATAAACTTCTTGATCGTACCAAGATGGCGGACGGCGCTTAGAAACAAAATGGCAGACGAAATCAGTGAAATCATCACAAATGTTGCACAAATTTTTCTACGCAGTAACGTCTATTGTCATGGTCAAGAAACTAAAGCATAATCTAGAATCTAGAAAGAAGCTACAAAAATATGAATGTGTGTAAATTATTAAAGACTTTGATTTCAAAAGAACATTTTCGTTTTACAAAAAAGAACACTCGCCCACCGGACTCCGAAGGAGCCGGTCGACGGTGTCAAAATGATTTATTGGCCACCGAGCGGTACGTCCCAGGAAGAGAAATTATGTATTAGATTTATTGGCATTGCTGAGTTAAACCCAGAGAAGGAAAAGACTGCGGAGTTGGGGATCTCCGCAGAGTGAAATAAAACCCAAGTCGTAATAATCTGCAGTGAACGGCGCATCCAGACGTGAATATTTTATGAACTTTTTATATATATTTATTTGGATTTTATTGTTGGTATCGTGTTTTAATATTGAGTACTTATAATGAACTAAATTCGTGTCCACTCCGTTGAGCCTTGACCCAGGAGCTACAAAGGGTACCAACCCGTCTCCTTACCTTCCAGCGGTAAGTCAGGCCGATATCCGGGAAAAACTTTTAAATATAAATTTTGTTGTCATTAGCTCAGGTATGATCAGCCTTGAGCAACACGACACTATTCCACTTTGCAACTTTTTCGCTCATTTCAGAACATCATTAAAGTGGAACTCACCAAGAAACGGAATGAAAAATCCCGGTTTTTGGATTGGGAACTCGCTAACAGTTGACCCTCTCTAATTTGATTTACAAGGGACCAAGTATTTTCTTCGAATCAGAGAAAGATTTGAAAAACAGAAAGTATTTTATACTAATTTCTAACTGAGGGACCAATTTTTTGGTTCGAATTAGAATAAGATTTTAATAGTTATAGGTTCGAATTATAGGGAGTTAATGTACAAAGTTGTGAAGTACAGTCAATATTCTTTCTTAATCAAACCTCATGGGCTTTTCCAGAAAAAAATTCAACCCCCGCTGTTGAGGATATTGATTTTTCGAAGTATTGAACCCCCTGGATATCCGCTCTTAAAAATATGCTCAAACCCCTGGATATCCTCTCTTATAAAGATGCTTACCCCTGGATATCGTATTGTATTTTTTACTTGAAAAGACACTTTACCCCCTGGATATCCGCTCCCTTTAGATATTTATCCCCATGGATATCCACTTTTGAGCAAAAATCGTAAACCCTCTGGATATCCGATATCCTCAACAAGGGGGGCACGGACTATTTCTGGAAAAGCCCAATTCGAATGTCTCTGTAACTCGAATAAAACATTTTCCATTTGCTTGAAAGGTGATGTGAAACACTTTCCTTATAATTCAAAGAAAATTCTAAGTCACTTGAAGGATTCAATTAGAGAGAGAGAGGCAAAACTAACTGTACACGAAAAAGACCGGACCAAAATGAGCAATAAAACTAGTGTATCATCTCTGAAACAGCAACGTTCTTTCAGCTAGGTTCGTAAACGGGGAAACAGACCTTTTAGCTTTTTTACATGTACGTAAAATTTTAGTCGGTTTTTTATAGAAGGTCAGACTCATGACTAGATATATTGGCTTTAAAGTTTTTGTTTTGCGTGTCGAAAAATGAAATGGCGAAAAACCCCTTGTAGCAAATTTTTAATTCTGTTGAGTAAGAGGGTCTTACGTAACTTTTCATTCCGTTCAAAACTTTTTGAACGTAAGCAAACTCTACATAAGGCCTTAAAGCTTTAAACGTAAGCTAAGGGAAATCCCCAATTCTCTAAGGTCTTAAGTAAAATTTTAAGTGCATGTGAAAAAGCTTTAGAGGGTGTGGCTTACCAGGACGACCACGCCCAATAGCTGCGTGTTGATTGGACGTCGAATTATAGCTCAACATCCAATAGAACATCATTTGGTAAGACAATAGACATTCCTCTGTGATCAAATGCAGAAGATGAGCGGCGTTACGATCACCTTTGGCGTATAAATGTCGGGATATGTTTAAAAGGTTCCATAATGCTTCTGGATCGTTTCCTTGGAATGAGCGTAGCAAGTTTGACCTATACGACAAAGAAAAATTATTAGAATAATATGTTCCATATACTTCACATACCGGGTGTGTCAGAAATAAGTTAACCTTCTTCAAAACGGAATTTCTCGAGATCTACGACTTTCTAAAGAATCTAACTATTTTTTATAATGAAGAGGAAAGGTAAACTTAAACTTTGATCGGTCATTTATCAAATTTGGTTTACTTAGTAGGGGGGCCAAGCCTGGGGTCCCGTGACATCTTTTCTACGACCTAGCCATTTTTAGTCCATTCCAAAGAACAGAGTATATTATAAGATATTTTTGAGAGGGAGGACGCGGATTGGGCCCGGGAAAACTTTTTATGGCCAAAATAGTGACGTCATAGGTAATAAATGAAACTGATTGGTAACATCTGGAAGAACATGAAATTCTGAACAAAAAAATGTATTACAGCAACTCTCTGACTCAAACACAACAAGCTAGATGCTGATTGGACCTACCTGATGATGAAAGTTAGATAGCAATGCGAAAAGAAAAATGAAAAAAATCAGTCAGAAAATATAGCGTTTAGCGAAAATACACAACGCAATAAATTCATCATTGATTGTTGATGGGGGGAGAGGGAAGGGTTGTAGGGAAAAAAATAAATAGGATGTTCTAGTTGCAAAAATCAGTTTTATTGACAATTGAATCATGATTGACGGTGAGCATTGTTATCAATAATGTTTTTTGAGTGAAAAACATAGAAATATAAGGAAAAATCCAATGAAAATCTGCAAAAACGGCGATTTCCGGCATTTTCAACCGGAAAAAATTTTACTCGAATCGAACTCGGCCATGTTTTGAGCATTTGGAATACGCATCTTTCTGCAAAAAATCAGAAAAAACTAAAAATGAAAATTCGAGAAAATGTCAAAAAGCCCATTTTTCCGACATATTTCCGGCATTTTCGGCCGGAAAAAATGTTTTTCGAAATTCGGGCTCCGTCACATTTTAGGTATTGTCATATTGCATCAGTGTGCAAAATTTCATGAAAAAATATAAAGTACAGCTCGAGAAATTATACTGTCTTTCCGGCGAAAATAGGTTGTTCCGGCGACTTTTAAAATAGCTCCGGCTTCAAAAATCAATTTTATTGAAAATTGAAACATGCTTGATGGTGGGCATTGCTATTAATAATGTTTTTGAATGAAAAAACAACCAATTATATGGAAAAAGTCCAATGAAAATCTGCAAAAACGGCGATTTCCGGCATATTTCCGGCATTTTCGACCGGAAAAGATTTTTTCTCAAAAATCGGACTAGGCCAAGTTTTGGGCATTGCTAATACGCATCTTTGTGCAAAAAATCAGAAAAAACTAATTATGAAATCTTGAGAAAATGCCAAAAAACCGGTTTTTCCGGCGTATTTCCGGTATTTTCGGCCGGAAGTGAATTTTTTTCGAAAATCGGGCTCCGTCACATTTTGGGCATTACCATTTTGCATCATTGTGCCAAAAATCAGAAAAAACTAATGAGCCAATCTCGAGAAAAGCAGGTAACAGACGGACGAATAGTCTAGCAAGCTAGACGACTAATTCAGACATATTAGAAATAAAGCAAAAAGTAAATTTTAGTCGTCTAGAAACCTTTGTGCACTAGCTCCAAACAAATAAAAAGTGTCAAATTCGCAATTAAAATTTTTTCCCGCTCAAAAAAAATTCTTGAAAATAAAATGTGTGTGGATTTGTGTGTTAAAAGTTTTTCATTTGAGTTGATTTTATTTTGAGAGTTTGTTGTTGTTTGACAAATTGTTTTCTCGCTACGCAAGTTTCTGCGTAGCTAGGCCCGGTATCTATAAGGCTGGAACACCGTATTCTTCCAGTCGTTTATACAAACTAAATCCCGTATCATTATTTGTGTTTATTATTAGTATTACATGCATTATAATCGACTCCAGTCTAACGGACGAACGGACGAACGGTCGGACGGACGGACGGACAAAGGTTAATTTATAGGACCTCCAGGTAGGTCCAAAAAGAAATACAGCCTCTTGAAGTTCAAAAACATACCGACGTCAGTACGACCAAGACAAGATTTAACGTCAAATCACAGTAGAGCTGACAGTTAGTTGGTCTTAAAGCGGCTGTATTTCTTTGTGTGCTTTAGTCAGAGAGTTTTTGTAATACATTTTTTTGCTCGGAATTTCATGCTCTTTTTAATGGCACCAATCATTTCCGTTAATTTTGACTTTTGAAAATAAGCTATTCTCTACCCCTTATTTTTCCTTGCAGTTTTGCCTACGGCGTCACTAATGTTCATAAAAAGTTTTCCCGGGCAGTCCCTGGCCTAATCCGTGTCCTCCCTCTAAAAAATATCTCATAATATACTGTTCTTTGGAATGGACTAAAAATGGCTAAATCGTAAAAAAGATGTCACGGGACCCCAGGTTTGACCTCCTACTAACTAGATCAAAAGTTATGATTAAATGGAAAATGAATCGTTTTCTGAGATTGCTCAAAAAGTTCAAAAATCAGCCAATCAAATTTTGACAGAAACATGAATGCATGTAGCATTGATTTCATTGTTTAAGTGATTAAAACAAAAGCTAAGCGTTTAAAAATTACAATGCAAGGAAAAAAGGATTTCAGTCTTAAGGCTACAAAGGAAAATATCCTTAAAAGTGAAACTATATGGTATTTCTAGAAGAAATGCCATTATTATTACTGACGATAACTTTGGAATTTTTGGGGTCTTTAACCAAAAATTAGACCCAATTTTAGGATAAATTGGGTAGAAAGCTAATTTAATCTAATTCTAGTCGCAATTAAAACACTTCATTCGGGCGAAAGGTAATAATTCACAGTAGTGAGAATGAAAATTTAATAGAATGATTTTTTAATTCATTCAAGCAAAACTTTTGATATTGTTTTATTACCAAACTCAATGAATGATCCATCAAAATCTATTAAAATTTATTCTTTTTCTTTCTAATGAAATAGGTTCGAGTCCTAAAGAAGTTGTATAACTTGAGAAATTTCACTTAAAGTCAAAAGAGGGTAACTTATTTCTGGCACACCCGGTACGCTTTAGTCACTCCGCCGTCCTCAAAAGTGCAATTCGTGATATGCACCGTTGCAACGTCTTCTGACATTACATCACGGACCCAATAGCTGATTGGTTGTAAGTGACGTAAAATCAGTCAATACGTCACTTTCAACCAATCAGCTGTCGGGTGCCCGGAAGACATTGCAATGGTGCATATCATGGACACCCCTTCCTCTGGAATGGCCCATTAGGTGCCGTTGACATTGCTTACGAATACTTAAGAATTTATTTTCTTTCTCTTTTGCATATCATGAACACTTGCTTTTGATGGAAAAATAATGCGATTCATAAAAAAGAAAAGCGATTTTTGGATTGACAAAATACTGTCTTCGAACAGAACAGAAATAGAGATGTAAACTTACCATTCTTGAGAAACAGGGGGTACTGAATTCAAGAAAGCAGCGTTGGAGTCCATCATAACATAAGGTAAAGTTCCACAAAACCGTGCCAAAATCTTCTTGATGTTTTCTTGCAGTGAAGCTTCATCTAAAACCCATTTTGCGTCTTCAAAGGCGGATGCTCCACCGGTCGGATCTAGAAAAAGAGAAAAAAAAGTTATATACACATTTTTTTTATAAGAACATTTTAAGGCTTCGATGGTCAAAATATTAAGAACAAGTTAAGAACATTTTAAAGGCTTTGCTGGACGCTAAAACCACCTTATTTTCTTAGGGAAATGAACAAAATAGTCACAAAATTGTAAAAAATAAGAACAAGTTAAGAACATTTAAGACCCAAAAAGAGGTATCCAAAGGCTACAAAGATTTGGGATGTTCTTATAAAAAAAAACCTGCATACCAATAATGCCTTTCTACAAAGGTGTAGGATATATTGGATATTTTGTCCGGGGGTAGTGAAAAATCTGCAAAATTTGCCTTGTTTTGGGGAAAAAATTGCTCTGATTAGGGGTGATTTTGAATGTTCGGGGGGGGGGGGGGGGGTCAAGCAATGCTTGTCCGGGGGCTCAAAATTCACAATGTCCAGGGCTAAATTTCCAAAACATGTTATATCCTCTACCCCTCATACTCAAATATTTTCTGGAAGAGCCCATTAAAACAGATGGAGAAAAACCTAGGTCATCATTTCCAAATTGGCATAACAGTGAGATTGATTTTCCTAGGATTAGAACTAAAAAATTAGAATGGTGTCAATGGTAAACTACATAATAGATAGTTCCAGGCTTCTAGGCCTACAAAATGACTGGAATGAAATGAATGTCCATAAGAGCTGACTAATCTGCCATATAGATAGCAGATACAACTGCTATCTTTGTTGTCAATGTTTGGAAATTCGAGCGTGCAAAAATCTAGTGTAAAACAGAAAACAGCATGGCGGACTAGTCGACTTTTTCACTGGACATACATGGGATCATCCCCCCCCCCCAGGAAGATGGGGGGGAATCAGATTTTGATGCCAGGGGGGAAGTGAAAATTTCAAGCTTGATGGGGGGAGAAAGGCGAATAGGGGGTATATTCAGTCCTCTACCTAGTGGGGGGAGTAATAGGATAAATACAGACCTTCCTGGTGTGTTTGGGCATTCAGGCTTATGAGCCTGTCTTTCTTGGGATTTTGAGAGTCTTTTTTTTGCTATAGTAGCTTGCGAATTGAGGCGAGTCTGGATCATCACTTCGCAACCCTTATACAATACGGCTAGGGGGATTTCCCAATTGGGGGGAGCACGAATTTTAAAGACAGGTGGGGGGGGGAAAGGCCAGATGGGGGATTTTAGCTCATATTAGGGGGGACCAAAAAGCTGGAGGACGCCATGACATATTTTCAAGGGAAATCTTGTAAGCAGTTAGCGTATCTAGTGTGTAAAGCTTTTTTCACATGCACGTAAAATTTTACTTCAGACCTTACAGAAAATCGTTCGTAAGGCTTTTGGGAATTTCCCCGACATTATGTAGAGCTTTTGTTGATTAAAAGGGTCTTACGTGACTTTTCAACTTAAGCATAAGGCCTTAAAACACTATGGAAGCTTAGGGAAGTTCCCCGTTCTTTAAGGTCTAAAGTAAAGTTTTGAGTGCGTGTGAAAAAAGCTTAAAGGAATAAGGATATCTGTACATACCAGGAGCACCAGCGATCATGTTGATTTGTGAAGTTTTGGAAGAAAGTAATTCATCTAATAAACGTTGTGCAGTCGGTAGTATCTATGAACAGAAAAACAGACGTCTATAAATTCGGTCGAGGTAAGATTATTAGCCTGAAATGGACGATAATAAAGATGTTTTTACAGTAATAATTATTCTGAGAATTTATACGTACTATAATCTGTTCGTCTGTTCACGATAAGTGTGCACTCTTTTTTTTTACCTATAGGTTATAGATAACTTTTGAAGGAATTCTTCAATCTTTATAAATTTGGTATCGTTGGAGAGATAATTTGCAAGTGGAACAATTTGAAATAAAAAAGTCTTTAAAAAAATTCTTAAAACGAAGATGAAAATGAAGAAGAAAAAATGAAAATCTTGTAGAAAAGTGCTATAACTTTCATTTTCACTGGAGAGATTCTTTGATCTTAGGAGGTCATCACTGTGAAGAAATTTCACTGAAATATTTATTCAAAATAAAGTTATGATACAAAGTTGATAAGTGATTGACCCCAAAAAACAGCAGAAAACAGCAGAAAACAGCGTTTTTAGACGTCAATCAGCTCATAACTTTGTTTGATATCTTTTGACTGAATGATAATTTTTGAAAAAACATTTTCACAGTGATGACGTTCAATAATCAAGGATTCACTTCAGTGAAAATGATAGTTATAGCACTTTTCTACAAGATCTTCATTTTTTTCTTCTTCATTTTCATCTTCATTTTTAGAATTTTTTAGATATCTTTTTATTTCAAATTGTTCCACCCACTAATATCTTTCCAATGATACCAAATTTATAAAGATTGAAGAATTCCTTCAAAAGTTATAGGTAAAAGAAAAAGGAGTGCACACTTATCGTGAATAGACTTTGATTATTTCGAAACAAAGTGAAATCACAGTATAACTGCTTTTATTGAAAAGATAAGCATGAACTTATATTGCCTTTGTTATTTTTAAGTCATTAAAGAACTTTGCTAATTCCCAAAACACTACACACAGTTTGGCTATGAGGTCATTAAAAAGATCGTAAATGTGTTATGATCGAAAAACTTTTTTATCAATCATATCACTACCCCCGTTTTTAGTAATAAGTTGGAGATTTGATATTTCACAGAAAAGTGCTACCAAGGGGTATTTCGGGTCCCATATCTTCCGAAGAACTTATCTGTTTGCCTTGAAATTTAACAAACTTCTTAACCTAAGGTCGAACTGCCACTGGTGTAAAAATGAACGTTAAAGCATAAGTAGAAAAAAAGCTCAATTTTGGCAATCGCAAACTTAACCGCTAAAAACTGCGAATTTTTCAACCAAAAATACATTCAAATATAGCGCTTTTGATTCTCTAAAACAAGCAAAAAAATTTCCATAATTGTATTTGACTATCAAAAGTTACAGGCATTCTTGTTTCCACTGCCAATAGACGATATCGGCTTAACGAATTCTCCCCGAATGATTACCCATGATGCATTGCGCAAAAAAATTCAGTAAGTCAATATAGTCCGTGAATTTTTTTGCGCAATGCATCATGGGTAATCATTCGGGGAGAATTTCGTTAAGCCGATATCGTCTATTATATCTGGACAGACTTTAGTTGATCAGATTTGATTTTAGTGTCTTTTATGGAATAACTCCAAAGTAAAAGTTAATCTGAAAATAATTTTTGTTGCGTTTTTCCCTTTGACTCCCAAGTCAAGTTCTCCGAAAGTTAGTTTTTTTCGGCTGTTTTGTTTTGATTTTTCTCCCGCCGTTTACCCAGTCCCCAAAAAGTCAACGCGGTCATATTTTCATACTAGAGAAATATGAAATATCGTAAGTATCTCGATGCTCTCAACCAATCAAAACGCTCATATTTTTTTGGGTCGGCAATAATAAAGATAATTCTATGGAGCTATACAAACAGGAT
Source organism: Clytia hemisphaerica (assembly GCF_902728285.1). Classification (NCBI taxonomy): domain Eukaryota; kingdom Metazoa; phylum Cnidaria; class Hydrozoa; order Leptothecata; family Clytiidae; genus Clytia; species Clytia hemisphaerica. The sequence goes on from NW_027104443.1 coordinate 15,015, forward strand.
TTCATTTTTGTCAATATTCTAATAATTTAATTAATTTAATCATTAACTGAATCGAATATACTTTAGGTGTACAAACTTTCGCGAGTAGAAACTTTCTGAACATACAGAAAGATACAGGTATCAACAAAGACTACCACGGATACGCGAAAGAAGTGTACCAGATGTTCCGTGACGTCAAAAACTGAAGAAGTCATTGTAATGCCGTTCTAGCGTCGTTAAATATAATTGTTAAACGTCTTTGTTATTCAAAAAAACTGAAAATGCTCTAAGAGAGAGCGAAATATTTTAAACCAGAATGTTTTTATTCTTAGAAACTTTCGCGATTTTCGCAAAGGGCAATTCACGAAAGTTTATGCTCGCAAAAAAACATTTTTTCCTAAAATTCGCGAAAGTAAATGTCACAAATTTCGCGATTTTTCGACCTCGCGAAAGTTTCTGCTCTTGAAAGTTTGTACGCCCAAAGTACAAGGAGCGGGAGTTCGAGCGAGGAGATCGTATTCAAGTAGTGAGTACCTCACCAAAAACCGGATTTTTTCATTCTGTTTCTTAGACCATGTTCAGACATTACGGTTCCGTTCCGTTCCGAAACGAAACGAAACGGTTCCGAAACAAGTGTGAACGTCAAAATTCGAAACGTCAAAAAAGAAGACGTTACAAAACAAAACAGATCGAAACGGTTTCGCTCCACTTTTTTCATCGGAGCGGAACTGCTCCGTTTTCTTGCTCCGAAGCGTTTTGAAACCAATATGAACACATTAGATCCGTAACGAAAATCATACCGGAGCGAAATGCAACAGTAACGTGTGAACATGGTCTTAGTGAGTTCCATTTTGATGATTTTTGAAAAAAAGAGGCCTTTCAAGTGTTTAGACGCAAGTTCGATATTTTTGCTACTGCAGGAGCTTCGAAAGTTAATTGCTACTGCAGGAGCTTCGAAAGTTAAAAGTGGCGTCAAAAAATCGAATGTTTAAAGCCTGAAAACGTGGGCTCAAAATATTCGAAAAAGTCACAAAGTGGAATAGACGTTAATCGCGTAAAAAAAACGCGGGTGACGTCTAGTATAGGCTCGTATTCAAGCTGGCACGTAATGTTATTTTCACGTTTCACGAATGTTATGAATGTCACATGGACGTTATTTCGACGTTGTGTAAAAAAAAAAGACTCACTTGCTGCGGTAGCTCACTGATCAGATATTGCGCAAACTTCTGTAGTTGATCTCTCTCCAACCGGCCGAGCGACTCAGAAACGGGCGAACGTAAAGCTACTTCGTCTTTACGCGTGATACGGTAGATACATAAAGCGTTGGCGTGTTCACACCACGCGGCTGTTTCTTGGCACGAGCATTGACATGACGTAATATGACCACGGTCAAACGTGATAGCGATGTTGAAGGTTTGTTTTGCAGTGGTGTGTGGAGCCGGTTGTGTAACAACGCCGCTCAAGTGAAAGCCTGTGGAAAGAAATTGAATTAAAGTCTGTTCCAAAAAATTATTGCTAGTCCACACGACGTCTTGGTACATTGCTCTTGAAGTAGAAAAGATATAATTGAAAATAAGAATAATGCTCAACCTCAGCCAAAGTACTATATTCTTATAAAAAAAGCGTACGTATTCTTATGATATGCTTATTTTTCCACAATAGACCAGAGTTTTTTATTTTTCTAAAAAAAGCGATGCATTGTGGGATTGTTTCGAGTGTATTACAATAGAAATCTCTTAGGAATTCCTCGAGAAAAATAAAAAACTCGGATAAGGTCTATATCCTGGTGTCAGTATGCTTATAAACGTTATGCATTGTTTCCTTACCAATTTGTAAAACGTCATGAACATTTCCTGTCTTAGCCAAAATTTCTCCTTGTTTGAATTTGTCATTTGAGCCTGAAGCAAGACATGAATACAAACGGATTTCTTCTTCACTCTCTGGGAAGGAGTGGTATGCAATCCGTAATTGCAGGTTGTCCGGGATGGGTGGTGTGTAGAGCTCCACTGTTTCAAAAGCGTGATTTTTGGCAACACATTTGGAGCAAATTTCAATCAATGACAAGACCTGGAATGACAAAGGATCGAGAAAAAAATCAACAAAATTTCTTGTTTTTGGTTTTTTATAAAAGGTAATAATAAAAATAATAATAATAACAAATATTTTACGTGGCATGCTTTTCTAACAAAATTCGAAACGAGAATGAAAAACAGAAAGACAAAAATTGATTATTGAAAGAAATGACATTATTATTAGGTAGATTATTCCAGACGTCAGTACCATTATAAAGAAACATTTTAGAGTCATATTTTGTTTCTTGTTTTTTGAACATGTAACTTGTTTTCCCTCGCAGCTTTGGTGTTCACACCTACTAGCTCGCCTTTCTCATTCCTATTACCACAGAGAATGAATCGTTTAGTGAGATAAGAAGGAGAATTTTTATTTAAAGATTTAAAAGCCATTATCGCAGTGCTATAATTTGTAATTTTTCAAAGGAAAGGTTGTAGATCATTGGCATGAAATTATATTGAATAGTCCTCGATGATAAACAAACAAGATACTGTACCAGAGCTAAATAAAATTTAAAAAGTTTTCTTTCAATAATTCAATACATAACTTAAAGTTTTAAAAGGTTGTAGATTATACTTCCTCTAACGGGCTGTGCCAAAAATATGCTTAATTTGCTTACCTTATCTACACGAATACTACTGGTCATTTTATTAACACAAATTGAAAAATTTCGTTTTAATAAAAACCCCCTTGATTAAAACCAGACGTGGTGTCCTTGAAAAAGCAAATAAAATTCGTGTTAATTTTGTGCGTGTTAATTTCAAGGCGTTTAAAATTTTCCTAGTAATATTCGTGTAAAAAGGTAGTTTGCTGGGGTACTTTAGATATAATTATGACAATTTTTACAAAATTCAAACTTGAAAATTTAAGAAATGATTAAACATACATATAGCATTATAGGGCATAGTTCAGACTACCCCCTTTGACACCTTTTCATGAAAAAGGGGGGATAGTTAGGAAGGGGGATAGTTTAAGAAGGGGGCGCTTACATATATATTGCAGATTATTTTCAAGCACTGTTATGAAATTTGTTCTTCATAAAAGGATGTTTTCTGTTAGAGTGATCTGGAGTCAAAAAGAAGAAAGAAAGTTTATCATTTCGCTTTCTCTCTCTTTAAAAGGTATTTCGCATATATTTGTTAGCTATTTTTGTCCAAAAAAAGGCATTTTTAAAGGTCGGGGGGGGGAGGGGATTCCAGGGGAGGTGTTAAGAAGGGGGATCAGATCCCTCTCCGCACTATTTAGGGTTGATTAACATACATAAGGATCACATGAAAAAGGTTCTAGTAGAAATTCGCACGCATTCTTTATATCTCAACAAAAGCTATCGATTATGTTTTAGACGCACCCGATAAAGGAAAATACATTTTGCAACCTTGAACCAACAGTCCATCAAAAAGAAATGTTTTGATATTTGTTCATCGTTGCAACATTTCCCATCATTAATGATTTGAAACGATCATTATATAACACCATGAAAAACCTTTCTTATCGACCATAACAGACAAATGTGAATGAATAATGCAATGGATTTACAATACATTAGGTGGGGCTTTGCAACTCAACTCTCAAGTAGTTGGGCCTGAAATCTTAGGTGGGACCTTGAACCCCCCCCTTGACACTATTTCATAGATCATTATATTATAAAACATCACCTTTGATGGTCTATCCACTTTACCTGAGACCTTAACTTAGTTTAGATTAAAGATCCAAAAGAAAGGAGGTCTGATTAGAAAAAAAATTTAATATACTTCTTTTTCTTCTGTTGGTGAGGGATCAGTTGAAATTGGTGACGCCCTTTTCCATCCTGACCACTTGACGTCTTGGTCAGAGTCAGAAATCCAGGATGATGAGTCTTCAAATTGTTCTGAATCATCGAACGATGAGTAAGGTGCATCTACTTGCATCATTTTATTGTTTTTTTTATGATGGCCCTGATGTCATTATTTATACCTTGTGTTTTTCTATTTGTTCATTTTTTTCTGTTAAAAAAAGAGAAATGATTAAAGTGTCCTCATTATTTCATTATTAATTTTTTGTGTTTTTCTTTGTTTATTTTTCTGTAAGAAAAAGAAAGAGTTTAATGGAATCTTTGAAAAAAAAGGAGCATCTACTTGTGTAGTGTGTGATCCAACATCACTGAAGAATGGTGGATAATGGTACTGGGACAAAGGTCAGTAAAAAGGAAACAATCATTTCAAATGTGAAGACATTTTTTCTGCAGAATCATGATCAGAATAGAGTCAGTCCCACAGATCTGTAAAGCCCAAAGGGCTAGATTTGCGGCTTTTATCGAAAAGTGAAACCTAGGTTTAGAAGGATTTCTAAAATATGCAATTTCACCGGTTTGAGTGAAATAGCGTTTTCTGCCTACTTTTTTTGATCTCGCGCTCCGAAAACAATTAAAATGCTAGATCCTATCCATCGGCACGAAATTTAAAAAGTCAAATTTTTGCTTCACTTTTTTTTGCTGGAGAAAGCTTAAAGTTGCCTATCTAGCCCTTCGGGCTTTACAGATATCTGTGGTCAGTCCCCATGCTCTTATTGGGAATCTGGTCAGACTCAGTCCCAGTCCCTCAAAGCATGGGTAAGCAAGGCAAAATTGGAAATCATCAGCAAAGATGAAAGTATAACCCTTATTCAGCTAACAGCAAATAAATAGACCTTTTTTTGGGAAGCGGTACGGTTTTGATTCCAAAGAATTAGAGCTAGAGGCAAAACTATTATGGGATGACTCCAAAAACTCCTAAGACAACCTTTTTTTAATACCTTATAATAATTGGAACTAATTTTTGCGATTTTGACGAAAAACCCAGAAAAAACGCTAAAATTAATTCCCATGAAAATTAGTTCCAATAAGGTAAGTGATGCACTTTTGTGAATCCAGTTTTATTTCTTCTGAAAGATGTATGCATGAAAGATAGATATTTTAGCATCAAACTTTCTAGTCATTTTTTTCTGATTAGGATAAGTTTATTTTGTACTAAAACATAATATGCCATGTATTCAGAACATATTTCTAAAAGGGTTTTAAATGTGAGTATTTCTCATTAATTATGAAGCTTTGTTGGCTTTATAATCATTGAGTATGTGTACAGTAAAATGAATAGAATCACATAGTAGTTAGGCAAGTTGCATAGTTTCGCAGCGCTGCAATTTTCTGCAAATGGGCTGTTCCAGAAAATGTCCATACATAGGGGGTGGAGGATATATTTTGTCCAGGGGGTAGCGAAAAATCATCAAAATTTGCCTTGTCCGTGGGGTAAATTTGCTCTGTCTGGGGGGTCAACTGATGCTTGTCCGGAGGTTAAAACCTGTTGTCCGGGGGGCCAAAAGTCACTTTGTCCGGGGAAACTGAAAATTGTTACATCATCCACCCCCGTATTCAAATTTTTTCAAGAAAAACCCAATGTTGCAGTTTTTTTGCAATGTTTCCACAGCGGTGTGTTGCTATTCTACGACAGTCTATATATTATTGAATAACAAATTACTCCAGCCAATACAAGTGAGATAAGTTATCATGTATCTAGATGACACCTAAGTTGTAAAAGACAAATCAATAATATGACGTTATCATTAAAACAGTAATTAAACTTATTCAAAAGATTGTCCCATTCTCCCAAAGGGGCCATCCACATAGTACGTACGCAGTGAAGAAGGGAGACAGGCACTTAGCAAAAACGTACGTCTGTTGTTTAAATGACGCAAGGGGGTATCCAATATTTGGAAAGATTTTGCGTACGTACTATATGGATGACCCCAGAAAGTACAGTCAAATATCAATATTGGAGTTATTACAAAAATTTCTATTTTTTGAGGATTTTTTGCCGTATAATCACTTTAGTTTTTAACATAAGGTCTTAGCAATGGGTACTCCATGCATAGTTACAGGGCATTGAGCTAAACATAGAATTTCAAAAAGATTCACACCATCATATTTTATTCTGCATTACAAAAATGTACCTTCTCTATGTTGGTTTTTTTCTTGGTGCTTTGTAGGTTTAATTGTTGTCACAGGAAATGAACAAAAAACCACCAGAAATCTTTAGGTTTTGATTACCAGAATACTTACCGTGAAGTCGGGTAACTTGCATCAGTAGAGGGAAACTTGCATAGCCATCAAATGACTGACCAATCAAAACAGCAAAATTTCAAAACAAATGAACTACAAAGCTATGCTCGCAGCTCAACTCTACCATTTTTGTTTTGATTCAACTTTGTATTTTAATGCAAGTTACCCAATCTCACGGTATCGATTCTTCCCACGACTAACGTCAAATTGACGCTAATTTGAAACCCCCCCACCCCCGACTCTTACCGTCAAAGTTTGAAAATTATCAAAAATCAATGAAACTCTCTCCTTCACTTTCATCGTTGTTCTGTGACGTGAGCCAGCTTTAATTTTGCCACGGCTTGCTCAGTTTACATTTTAAAAATAAAGGAGATAAGTTCTAAACTTTCTTTCGGAAATTTCCCTGCAATTAATTATCTCTCCAATCATAATCGACAGAATAGTGGCATTTCACAAAAAAAAGACTGACCATCGGCAAAATTTAAGGGCCGCGCGGACTAAACAAAAGGAACACGAGACAAAAACATTGGGCCATTTGTTTTTGGTTAAAATTGTTCTACATATAAAATAGCGAAGTGAACGAAGGAAAAGAAATATGAAAAGTAACATTTGTCACAAAATAAGCGTATCAAAAATCGATATTTATGGTGAAATTTCTTAGCATCACAGACTCTAACACCCTTCGCATCAATTTGATGTTAGTTGTGGGATGAATCGATATGTGAGTGACCCCTTAAAGAAAAGCTCAAAAAACTAACTTTCCCTAAGGAACGCAGGTAAAAACAGGTTTGTTTACCTCCATAGACCAAACGGTGGAGAGCATCAAAATAATATGCGCAAATATCTGTTTTACGAATTACGGGAAAAGTGTATTTCACTTGGTTTAAAAGGCCTAATTAGGAAAGGCCTTCCTAATTAGGAAAGGAAAGACCCAAAAACCTTTTCTACATGATGCAAAAAAAAAATTTCAAAATGCCCGGATACATTTATACCTCTTGTCCTTCAGAAAAACCAAACATATTGCATTGGCCTTAATTGTTTGCTTTCAGTTCCTGTAGCCAGTAGTGTGACCCCCTGTATTTCTCAAGAGATGTCACATGACTCAAATCCTGCAGTCTTATTGGACTAGAGAAAGCAAAAGTGAAATCGCACGATCTGATTGGATGAAAAAAAAGACTGTGTGAATTGGAACCAATAATAATTCCCATTCTAAAACAAGATGGTGGCGAGAAAAGCATGTCTTTTGCTTTGGACAAAAGGCCCGGGGGGGATACTTAGGCAAAAATGGGTGCTGGGTATGTGCGTGCCTTAAGGGTAGGGTTTTTCACCCTCCCAAAGTCTCTCTAAGGGTTACCAAAACAACAAAAGTCAAAATCAGTCTCTCTAAGGGTCGGTTTTTTCACAAACTCGGGTCAAAGAAAAGTGAAAAGTCAAAAAAGTGAGAACATTTTCAAAAAAAGTGAGAACATTTTTAAAAAAAGTGAGAAAATTTTTCAAAAATTAGAGAAATTTTTCGAAAATTGGAGAAATTCTTTTAAAAATCGAATTTCTTTGGCCCATTATAGAAATTTTTTGTGAAAAAGTCTCTCTAAGGGTTGGGTTTTTCTACACTGAGTCTCTCTAAGGGTCACCTTTTCACCAAAATTCAGTCTCTCTAAGGGTAAGGGTCCAGAGGTCTGGCACGCACATACCCGACACCCATCAATCCTAGTACCCCCCCCGGGACAAAAGGTTGTAAATTCTGGTTGATTTTAAGGTTTTATCTTATCTTATCTCATTTACTTTAATTAGTAGCTAGGGCTAGGCTTTTTCAATACAATGTTTGGGGAAGGTAAAAGTCTATAAAAGTTATTTGTTTTTCGGTGGAAAAAAGTGTTTAAAAAAGCATTTTTTGTGCTCAAGGTTTATTTTTCTTCACAATTTCTTTTCACAGAACATAGTAAAACTATTCAGGAACTTGGACCTTTTTACAGAATTTCAAAAAGTTTATTAGTTCTGGCATAGAATGCATCCCCCCTGGCTCTTAGGGGGGGGGGCTAGAACCTAAAGTTCTGGCTGGGGGCTCTTTTTCCCTAAGATCAGGGGGGGGCTACTTACTCAGGGGGGGGGGGTTATTTGTTTAGGTCTGTTGACTGGGGGCTAACCTAACAACTTTTTCCAAGAACTAAGAAATTTTTCTTTGTACATTTTGGTATTTTGTTTGTGTAATAACCAGCGGCACTCGATCTGAAAACGACCATACGTTCGGCCCAAAATTTGGCTTCTAAAATCGGACCCTTACAGTGCAGTGAATTTCCATGAAAAATGATACCCTTACAGTGCACTTTTTCAAAATTTCTCGCCCGAAAGGGGGAAAATTTTTACAATTTTCCAAGAAAATGTGGAATTTTTCCTCTAAAATTGACCAATTTTGTGATTGTGCCAATTTTACCAAAAAATTGGCCTTTTATCACAGTTCAGTGCAGTTTTGTAATTTCCTACCCTTACAGTGCACTAGCTGAACTATGAAAAACCTACCCTTAAGGGCCGAACGTCTGGTAGGTCATTTACCTTGAGTGCCCCCCCCCCACCCGGGTGTAATAATGAAGTCGTACTATTGACGTTTGTTGATTAGAATTTCAAAAGAAGACATCATACATTTGGTATCTTTTTCTCTTGTGTGGACATGCAAAAGTGATTAGGAGAAAAGGTTACTTTTATTGAGAGTCTGCTAAATTACGTGGGTTACGTGCGTGTCGTGGGTTCGTGGGTTCGTGGGTTCGTGGGTCCGTGCCCTCGTGGGTGTTCGTGGGTTAAAATGTCTCGTGGGTTAAAATGTCTTGTGGGTCAAAATATCTTGTGGGTTTGTGGGTTTGTGGGTCCAAAAAAAATCACGTGGGTTGAAATTGCTCGTGGGTTCGTGGGTTCGTGGGTCAAAATCGCTTGTGGGTCCAAATTTTCCAGTGGGTCCAAAATGTTCCAAAAATCCCAATACTTTAAGATCGTGTAAGATATGATATTTTAAGCAGCGAGAGCTGTAAACATTGTTTACATTTCGCTGTTTCATATCTATTCTTAAATCCATCATCTTCTAAAACCCTAAAACACTTAATAATGATTCAATTTTTTCTTTTGCAAATTTCTTTGCCATTCTGTGACCTCTTGTATTAATTGTGTAGTAGGTGGAACATGGTAAACCGTAAAGGGAGATAAAAATAAGATTCCTCATAGTTAGCGACTCCAGAAGTCATGCAACTTTTGTTGACGTCAAACCAAATGTTTCATTTTTCCGTGAACTTTGAACCCTTCAAACTTTTTTTCTATGTATGCTAAAGCGTTCTGGTTTTTACTAAATGAAAGCCCGTGATCTTAGCTTTCCAGCGGTATATAACACTGTGGACACGGGCTAGACGGCAAATTGGTAAAATGCCGAACGTTTTGCAACATTTTGAAAATTGTTTGCCAATGGGAGAAAAAAAATTTCCAACTATCGATGAACAAATGTGTCTGGAAACGGAGGAAAATGTATTTGAAGGCTGAAACTTATGTTTATCAGAAAAAGGGTGAGGAATTCAAAAATCACAATCGCTAATTCTAATTCTTTCATTTTCATGTAGTTTTTTTCACTTTTTTGCTTCTTTTGCATGGGAATGTCCCAAAAAAAGTTTTTATTTCTGCCGAAATGGATTTTCTTTTCATTTGGGGTTTCTCCTTTCAGAAAAACTTATTCTTTATTCATAAGTTTTTTTTCCTCCATTTCCAGAGGTCCCTTGAAAATGGGTCCTACCACCTTTTTTGACTCATTTCAACCTTTTCCAAGCTAATTTTCTTCAAAAACAAAAATAAAACAATGCAAAAAAAGATATATCTTTCATTATTTTGATAAATATACTATATTTTACAATTATTTTTATATAATAATATTCTAACACCATCAAAGATTTCTCCCTCAAAATTTCAGGTCTCTAGCTACACTAGAAAAAGAGATATGCAAAATTGAAGAAGCATGACTGGAAAATTTCTTTTTTTTCTTTTTTGACACATTTTTCGAATTTTTACAAGCTATTTTCCTAACCTTTTTTTGACATTTTTAGTCAAATTTTTGACACTAAAATTTGAATATCTTTACAACCACTTATCCTCTGGAGGCCTATGACCCCTCATTTTCTTTCTTTTTCAAAGCTCTACAAGATAGGATAGGTTTTGAAAAAAAAATTAAAATTTGAAAAATCTTCTGGAGTTGCTATCATAGTGACGTTAATTGGGCTTTATATATTATAAAGCTTTCGATGGAAGTCGTTTTTTTAAGGTCAGCGGTAGAAATATTAATATTAAAATCAATCAGATCAGCTGGAAATGTTTTTTGACATTTTCCATTTCGCTCTTTCTTCTCATAAAAACTATTGAGTTGATTATAGGGTGAGAAGAACGAAGAACAATACAATGAGGAAGTTTTTCACTTTTAAATTGTAAAAGTTTAAAATTCACCTATGGCCCACGGACCCACAAGATATTTTGACCCACGAACCCACGAACCCACGAGACATTTTAACCCACGAACACCCACGAGGGCACGAACCCACGAACCCACGGCACGCACGTAACCCACGTAATTTAGCAGACTCCTTTTTTGAGCACTTTCTTAGTTTTAGGAAAGCAAAAACCTGACTGTTCGCCCACGAAATGTTGCTGTGTGTCTGGCAAGTTGAGAAAATAAAAATAGAAGCTAACACCTAAAGGAAGATTTATCTCACCCTTCAACGAGTCTGAAACATTTCCAAAGAACATCGCGTTTATTGTTTTTTGGTAATTTCCGAATAATAGACTGACCGGAATCTTTTATTCTATTAACTATCAGTCTTCCAGGCCAGATTTTTGTAAGCAGACACCGTTAATGGTCGAAACCCAGCATTTCTATTATCGGGGAAAACTTCGTCGAGGAAAAGTGACGAAATTTCGGCCAAGTGACGAATATTCTTCCCGACAAAAATTTTCCCCGGTCTTAATGCGTTTACCAACTACCAACAAGTGACGAATATTTTTTCCCGACGAATATTTTTCCCCGACGAAAATTTTCCCCGACGAAGTTTTCCCCGATAAGGTATATACTGGCACTCGATGCGAATTTTTTAGCGTCGGTTGCCGCCAATCCACCATTGGAATATATCAGATAAGAAGACACAGAAGTTGGGTTTCCGGCCGCTCTAAAGCTGGCTTTCTTGTTGTATGTATGAGCGGACCGGACCTTAAAAGTGAACCTTAGGGACAGGGAGACTAAATTTTGCAAAAGAAATTACCTTTACAACAATCTTGCAACCAGAGCCACTTGAACCATTTTTTGCAGTGTATACGTATAAGAGTTGCGGAGGGATTAAGGCGGGTCACTCAAATCGCAAGTTGCAAGCAAAATATTTATAGGATCACACTCTCCTTTATCTGATCCGACTTCTATGGTAATTTCAACGTTATTTTGGTTCGTTGACATATTGTTCAGAATCTTTTCGACCGTACTCACTAAATATGACTTTTTTTCGAGAAATCTTAAGCAAAACACACAATACATAGAAAATGTGATAACAACAAAGGGTTCACGAACGAAGGATAAACGTGAACATTGAGAATGCGTACTTGCGATGAGAAGAATCAGCTTCAAAATTCAGCGTGTAAAATAACTGATTAAATTTGTCTGACCAAGATTTGGGAACTAAGAAGGAGATTTTAGCCAAACAAGAGGGGTTGAAAACCATAGCTGTGCCTCATTAAGTCACTATTCTTTTCCCTTTCTTTCTTTAAACCTAGGATCTAACCCTCAAAATTTTGGAGAGACTTTCTCATATGCACAGATACTGAAAGAAAAGACCATCATTTAAACCAAGTAAATTCGACATTATTATATCGTTTCAGATTTAGATAAAATTTAATATAACATACTGCCCCTTATAATAGCCCCCCTTTCCCAAATCTTATTACATTTCTCAAAACAAAAATGGTAGAGTAGAGCTGCGATCGGAGCTGCGTAGTTCATTTGTTTTGAAATTTTGCTACTTTGATTGGTCATTCATGATAACGTCAGCATTTTTGACGTATTTTAATTTTTCCCGACAACAAATAGCGTCATTTGGATATTCTGAAATTTTTTTAACAAATATTTCAGAATCATTAATTTACAACTCCAGTCAAAATTTGGTGTTGATTGCATTAATAGAATTGAAGTTATCGCCGTTTTTCAATAATTTGAATCTTCTTACTCATGTGTCATGACGTGTTTTTTCGATGTTTTTTATAACGTCAAAATCATTTTTTGACCGATATCTTCAAAATGACTTAATGTAAATTTTTGACCCAGCACTTTTCGAAATCCTCTCGTTGATACGATTGTTTTGAGCTATATATGAGAGTTAAAGAATAATGGGAAGCGGTGTGCGTCACGCAAAAATATATTTGGGATATGCCTTAACTCACCCGAGGAGTCATTTGAGGGCTTAGCCTCCACTGATGCAAGTTACCCGACTTCACGGTAATCTATAAGAAAGATTCTGTCTAGCACACTAAACCTAAAGTTAGATCGTGCAAATATTTGTCAAAATTTTTCTCACCCCAGTGAAAATCAAGGACATTTTTTACCAACCGACTCAATATTTGAAAGAATATTTTATGCACCCCAGTGAATTTTAGATTTTTTAATTCCTACCCCAGTTGGCGCTCAACACCCTAAGGCACAGAGACAGGGGTGTTATCGATAAAGAATTTCTAACGATAGATTTCATCGACATTCCTTATAGCGGTAGAATTATCTATAGAACTTCTTACAAACCAGCTTATTGATGAATAGTTTACAGTTATATCGAATAAAATCGATCACGAAAATCATCCTCATCCCCGATATGTTAAGATTTCGGTAAAGGTCTACCTTATCGGCCAAAACTTAGTCGGCATTAACTTTAGTCGCCCTTAATTATTAGTCGGCCTTAATTTTATTCACCTCGTTAAAATTTAGTCACTAAGGGCCACGACTAATGATTAAGTTTTGGCCATTTTTAAATTTTAAGTCGGCCCAAATTTTAGTCGGCCCAAATTTTTAGTCAGCCCTAGTTTTAGTCACCAAGCCAAAATTTAGTCACTTAGGGCCGACTAAGTTTTGGCTGATAACACAGATAAGGTATTCTTAGTATTCTTAGGTGATTTTTTTTTATTTGCATTTATTAAAATGTGGAAATTTTTGTTTATGAATTAGGAAATTTTTTTCCACATGTGTTGAAAAAATGTAGAAAACTTTTGTTGTCAATTGAAAATTTTTTGACATTTATTTTTTTTGGAAATTATCTCTCCATGATTTGCAAACTCGTTAGTTTAGTGGTTACTTGGTAAAACCACTGATTTCTAACTATCTCATAGATAGTTTCATTTTCGAGTAGGCATGATTCCGAGATTCTGCCAAAGTTTTGACGGGAAAACGATACTTCGAACACCTACAAACCCCCTGAATAAGGATGAAAACAATCGGTAATCACCTCAAATATGAAGTTAAAGTTTGTGTTCAAAACGTGGAAAATTTTTGTCGTGACTTTTAGGACATTTTCTACAACGTGGATTTAAAACGTGGAAAACTTTTGTTATGACTTCCAGGAGATTTTCTGCAACGTGGGTTTAAAACGTGGAAAACTTGTCATGACGTTCAGGAGATTTTTTTCTATGTGCATTTATTAAAATGTGGAAATTTTTGTTTATGAATTAGGACATTTTTTTCCACATGTGTTGAAAAAATGTAGAAAACTTTTGTTGTCAATTGAAAATTTTTTGACTTTTTCTCTCTTTGACATTTATCTTTTTGGAAATTATCTCTCCATGATTGGCTCATTCAATTTTACCAATATTTTGCACAAAGAATCAAAATGATAAACCCTGGAATGTGACGGAGCCCAATTTCCAAAAAATAGATTTTTCGGGTCAATTTGGGCCAATATATTTCATCTCTTTTTGAAAATATGTAATATAAACTTTAATTTGGCTTATTCCCATGGTCATGTTTGAAAAAGTACTGAATTTGTAAAAATTCTGATTTATGCTAATCCCCGTGGTTGTGTTTACATAAGAGCTGTCTAAATCAAATATAGAGCATGCCGATAGATTAAGTAAGTAGCATTTTCATCTGGTGGCTGTCGGTAAAGCCGGGAGTAAGAGAGTCTATCCCCTTTTCTATTTGCGCTAGACCAGGGCGATCGAATGCTGAGGTGGAGCGCCACACCTACTCTCAGCTCCCAGTAACTTACCTCCTAGATCAGATTACCCAATCTAAGCTAATCATCCCCTGAATTGGCAGTGACCGGGGATCGAACCCACAACCCTTAGATTGTAAGGCGAATGCTCTACCAACTGAGCTTCCCGGCCACGCTAAATTATAGTGCACAAAAATTTAGCTTATCTGATATTCCGATGGTGTATTGGTGGCCGCCCACACTAAAGCTCTAAAGGAGTGGTCCAATATAAAACTAAAATATGCCCGACCTTCAGACCAAAGCGTGTCGTAGCATATTTCCACATCTGGTACCAGATAAAAATTTAGCAGTAATTATCTATCTCGCGCAAGCCTTCTCCCCGCCTGGTGGCCGCACACGACCTGCATGTTTGTACTTCTAGTCTTGTGCACATAACGAATCAAGTGCTCTGATTGGTTCAAAATTAAAACAATCGATTGACCGCAGACATTTCAATAGAAACAAAAGATTCTACAACTTAGGTTTCAATAAATGAATAGCGCATTTCTTATCCTCTTTTCCAAAATCTCTGGAGCAACATTAGCTCTAATCCAACCTCAAAAATAAAAAAAAAGATCTGGGAACTATATGGCTTTTGAGTTTCCTTTTAACTCCGAAACGTATGCAATCGACGACACAAACGAAAGAGATAGAGAAGAGAGCACAAAAGACTGAAGAAATCTACGAAACCATCAACAAAATTAGCGACTACTTTCCGAGAAGTCAAACATGAAGAAAATAATATTTTTCATTCAAATTTTGGTGGTACTTGGCTCAACCAGTTCGATCAGCGAATTTGGAAATGAAGAAGCAGTTTTAGACGCGAAAAGCAGTCAAAAAGTAAGTTCTTTGAATTTTACTATTTTCACTTAACTCTTTACCATATTCAACCTAGGCTTTTAGGGGCGGTTCAGAACTGGGGGAGGGGGCTTTTCCTGCACCACCCCTTAACTTTTGATCTCGTGGATCTTTTTGGATGAAATTTAGCACATAAGATCCTTGTCTCATAAGGTAACTTTTGACAAAAGATTTTTTTGATGACGTCACTCATCATGCCAAATGTGAGCAAAAACCGAAAATTTCCTTTGTTTTTATAAATAGCTATTGTATTCTAACAAAGGCATTAGAAAAAAGTTGCCTGAGTTTAAAATGCTTATTTTATCCTAAATATTCAATAAAATACGGTTTAAACGATATATTTGACATTGAAAATAAATTTGTATTGGAAAAGTGTCAATTTTTGTGAGACCTTACTGTCAGAAATGTCATCATGCTCAAGGTGTGAAAATATTTAGTTGTCAAATTTTTTTTTATTTTGAAGCTAAATAAAAGTTAGGAATTTACAGAAAATTTCACGGCAAAAGCTCTATTATTTCAGGAGCTATTACTAATAGTTTGACCTCCGAACAAGAAGAGCCCCCCCCCCATAGGCCGAATAGGGTTAACTGTTACCCTGGGTATCAGAGGTTGAGTTTCCAAAGAACTTCAAAGTACCACCAAAGAGATTTTTATTGGGTCTAGGAGCTTTATGCTACAACACTAAAAGCACATATCAATCTTTCCTAACAATATCCTATTCTTTTTCATTAGAAAACCCTCGCTGAATCGGATTCTTCCACTTGTCAGCCTTGTCGAAAGGGTCGAGACGGTCGTGATGGCTTGAACGGACTACCCGGACGAGATGGGGAAGATGGATGCCCGGGACTAGCCGGCAGAGACGGACTACCTGGCGCGACGGGGCCAGAAGGTCCCCAAGGTATTCAAGGCCGTCCGGGGTCAAATGGAACCAAGGGAGACCAAGGTGTTCCAGGAAAAGGTAAATGTGAAAGATTCGTATTCTATTGGCCTTAGTATTAGGTGGTAATCGTTAAAAAAATGAAAGGAGAACAAAGCTAAAAGAAGAACTAAATTTAAACTTTAAATTTGCGTCAGTCTATTTCTGTATTAATTTAATTTTTTTTCCTAGAGGAGGGGGAGAGGGTTATCAGAAAAGAGTTCGCACACAGAAGGAGGGAGGTACTGTCAAAGCGTACGCAAGCGTTTAAGGGGGAGTGGGGTCGAATTTTACTTACTTTTGAGCGTTACGTACTTTTTGACCAGCCCCTTTTTGAGTTTTAGAAACCTAATTGATTGATTAGTAGGTTCTATGAAGGATCTTTAAATTTAACTAAATGTGAATCAAAAATTTGAATGGCTAAAGCCTATTAAATTCATTGTATTTCTGAACCCAGTTTTCCGAATTTGGGGTAATTCTAGTCCGACACGCCAGTTGGGATAGAAACGGTATCACGCGGGAAAAGTGAGCGTCGGAGTTAGGTAAGCATAGAAAGATATTGTCGGCGGCAAGGGCTGAAAGTTGATGTTAATCAGCAGCCTCTCACCAACTTTTGCTCGTTCTCCTACGCAGCTCTTATTCCAGCAAACGCCTGCCGCCTTTATGTTCCCACCCTGTGACACCCTGTGGCATGATTAATCAACTAGTTTGCTAGTTTAGGGTAAATCTCGAACGGGAATTTTATACACGTTATCATATCATATCAGAGGATATCTTTTTGACTTATCGACCGCCGGAGGCGGTTTCTTTCATAGTGGTACGCTCATCTCGTTTTGCCTTGGCTCATTACTTTTTCCGAGCTGATTTATATATTCGGAATTGAATAATCGAGACATGAAAAATGACTATATTGTAATCTGTTTTCAATGAATAAACTAAAATGTACTGGAGATGACATGTAGGGCGTTTAATAATGTGCGCGCGCTCTTTCGCGAGCGTGATGCGTGATGGGAGGCGGTTGTTTCAGTGTGGTTTAGATCCACACTGTGACCTAGTTCGTACTACTCTTTGTATAACATATACTAGGTCACAGTGTGGATCTAAACCACACTGAAACGCCCGCCTTCCTTCACGCATCACGCACGCTCGCGAAAGAGTGCGCGCACATTGTTAACGCCTACATGTCATCTCCAGTACATTTTAGATTATTCATTGAAAACAGATTACAATATAGTCATTTTTCACGTCTCGATTATTCAATTACGAATAAAAGACATTCAGGGAAAAAAAAGAGAAACACCTGGGTAATCTAGTTAAAAAAACGAAAGTAAATGGTAGACAAAGTAATGAGCCAAGGCAAAACGAGATTAGCGTACCACTATGAAAAAAACCGCCTCCGGCGGTCGATAACATTCCGTTATACGAAAAGTAATCCAAATTAATTTCTTTATTAGATGGAAAAAATGGTATCAATGGAGCTCCTGGGGTAAATGGAAAACCAGGCCTTCCAGGCCCTCCTGGAAAAGGTTTGTAAAGATTTCCTTTATTTTTCTGTTACATGCATAGCATTTATAGGCAAAAAACAGTTCTTGATCAAGCATCAAAACCCTTAGATCTTAGATTTTCATCGAATAAGGGAGCTTATCGAATAAGGGAGCGTCGTTTATGAGAGTTTCTAGTTGATGGGGTTTTTAAATTTCATCGAATAAGGGAGCCTATCGAATAGTAGAACGTTAGACCATGGCCAGGTACCTCAAAACGTTTCACTTTTTTTCAAAATGTCGGTGAATAAACTTTTGATATCTTTCTTGGTCAATTTGAAGGTGCTGATTCGGAATTTGAATGTTACCAAGCTTGAAAACCCGCAGTTTTTACGTAATTTGCGATTTTTTGCGTTTTTAGGCAAAACTGTAAGCCCCTGAAAATTTATGATTTTGGGGGGGGTCTTCAAAATCAAAAAAGACCTATACCACGTGATAGAGCTCTTCAAACTGAGCAGAAAAATGTATTATATCTAAGTCTCAACTTTTCTTAATCAAAAGTTATGGGCGTTTTTGTGGTAAAAAAATGCTATAATTTTGCATAAATTATGCAAATTGTGGGGAAATTCCCTGTTTTCAATCAATTTTTGACCATAAAATCGTCTATAACTTTTTATCTAAAAAAGTTGAGACTTTGATATAATACATTTTTTTGCTCAGTTTGAAGAGCTCTATCACGTGGTATAGGTCTTTTTTGATTTTGAAGACCCCCCAAAAATCACAAATTTTCAGGGCTTACAATTTTGCCTAGAAACGCAAAAAATCGCAAATTACGCAAAAACTGCGGGTTTTCAAGCTTGGTAACATTCAAATTCCGAATCAGCACCCTCAAATTGACCAAGGAAGATATCAAAAGTTTATTCACCGACATTTTGAAATTTTTATTTATTTTTGAAACAATAACAATCCACTGGCCACGGCCTACGTCAAATTAGAGAGCGTCAACTCGTCAACTGAATGTATATTGCAGTGCCGTAGCAACTGGGGGGCAAGCCCCCCCCAATAATTTTTTCAAAAATAGTTATTTTGCAAAATGCAAAGTTTTTCTTTTTTAATTTGTCATAATTGTCTTTTAAGTGCATGTTATGAGTGCATTTTCAAGCAATCTAAAGTCTATTCACGATAAGTGTGCACTCTTTTTTCTTTTACCTATAACTTTTGAAGGAATTCTTCAATCTTCATAAATTTGGTATCGTTGGAGAGATATTTGTGAGTGGAACAATTTAAAATCAAAAAGTCTTTTAAAAAATTCTAAAAATGAAGATGAAAATGAAGAAGAAAAAAATGAAGATCTTGTAGAAAAGTGCTATAACTTTCATTTTCACTGGAGAGATTCTTTGATCTTAGGAGGTCATCACTGTGAAGAAATTTCACTGGAATATTTATTCAATATAAAGTTATGATACAAAGTTAATAAGTGATTGACCCCAAAAAACAGCGGAAAACAGCAGAAAACAGGGTTTTTAGACGTTAATCAGCTCATAACTTTGTTTGATATCTTTTGACTGAATTATTATTTTTTAGAATTTTTTTCACAGTGATGACGTTCGATGATCAAGGATTCATTTAAGTGAAAATGATGGTTATAGCACTTTTCTACAAGATCTTCATTTTTTTCTTCTTCATTTTCATCTTCATTTTTAGAATTTTTTTAAAGACTTTTTGATTTTAAATTGTTCCACTCACAAATATCTCTCCAACAATACCAAATTTATGAAGATTGAAGAATTCCTTCAAAAGTTATAGGTAAAAGAAAAAAGAGTGCACACTTATCGTGAACAGACTTTAGAGCTCAAATTTTCAAAATTTCCCCCCTGGTTGGCCCTCGCGGTGTCACTAAACTTCAGCCCCCCCAATATGAAAATGCTTTCTACGGCACTGTAGTAGAAAAGTAAACTAGACGATGAAATCGACACCATTGGAACGATAATAAACGCAGGGAAATATGCATGCGTGCAGTTAACATCCATTACGGTAGTTTACGGAAAAATCGGCTGTAGAGTTTAGCCCTGGTGTAGATGATAGGACTGTCTAAGTTTAAGGGCTCTGACCATAGTCGGAAAATTGATTTTAGTATTTGAACATAAAAGTTATGTTTTAGGTTCTTTTAAACACTTTTAACAAAGAATTGCCTTTATAAATTGCTTTTTAATCAAATCCCTTCAGAGTAATTAAGAATTTAATTGCAGAAATGACGCTATGAACTTTAACTAGCTAATAGCCAAGGCTATGATGCGCCCGTTGCAATGTTTTTCTGGGAAACTGACGTCGGTTAGTGATAACCAAGGAAACAAAAAGCAGGAGGCCCAAATAATTACAGTTTCTGTAAACCATTTCAATGACATGTTAAATGAGTCAGAAAGTTGCAATAAAATTTGCTTTTTTAAGTTTTATTTATAAGAACTGCAAGGAAAATGTGTAAAAACAAAACAATATATAGTTTTCTTAAAAATCACACAAGAAGTTTTCTTTGCCACTCCTTTATGGTCCTTGTACACAAAAAATAAATTTAGCAGCTTCCAAGTGTAGAACACCTAAAATCAATATACAACAACAGAACAACAAAAATCAATATTTTTTTTTTAAACATAATTCACTCAAAGTCATCTAGAAGAAATTTAGTTCAGTAAAACATAAATAAAATATAAAAAAAAGATAAAATCGATTATCGATTTCAATCAATGAGTAATCTATAAAATATTGATTGCATTGATACATAGTTTATTGAAACAATTGTGAGTATATATTAATTATCTATCGATTGTGTTAATGTATCAATTAGTTATTAAGTCAGTAAAAATCAATAGGTAATCGATGTAATGTACTTAAATTGATACTGATCGACTGCAATCGATATTTAATCATAATTGATTATTTATCAATCATAATCAATAATCGCACCATCTGGATTTTTGTCCATAATTTGTTGAAAAATACTTTGGTCTTACTTAAATCAAATTCCAGTAACACTTTATCATAATAAATGATCTAAAAGTTCATCAAACCACCCATTGTCTTCAATAGCAAATCGCAGTGGTGAAAAACTCAAACCCATGCATCAATCGCAATCGCAATTAATAACCACAAGAACTGGATTTTGTCCATAATTTGTTGAAAAATGCTTTGGTCTTACTTAATCAAATTCCAGTAACACTTTATCATATAATAAATGATCCAAAAGTTCATCAAATCATCCATCGTCTTCAATATCAAATCGCAGTTTGGTGAATAACTCCAAGGCGACAATCAAAAATATGTTCCGTTCTTGGCAGACAAAAATTCCTAGTCAGACGAGTCAGAAAATTGTCTGAATTTTTCATCAAGCGAACGAATAAATACTTTGAAACCATTTTCCAAAAAACCTGACAGTTACATCAATATGCCTTCTTACCTGTCTTTAAAAATATAAATAAAAGTAATCACGGAAAAGGACGCGAAAAAAAAAGACATAAGTGTGAGAACAGAGTAATCAAACTCGTTAGAAAAAGTACCATTAGAAGTCATAAAAAATCAACCTGAATAAATGCAATCGAAATCCCAGAGAACTTCATAATTCCCCAAACAACATTACATTACTATGTCAAACTCCCATTACATAAATTTTACAATTACGTCAGAGTAGACTACGCTCGCCACCGAAGAGGTTTATTTGGAAAGGGTAATTACATTTTATTGTTCGCTTCTTTTTTAAAGATTGGCCGGGTTGGAAAAGTATGAATTTCTTTGTACATATTTTACCTACCCCAAATATTTAGGAGGCTGAGTTTTAAACAAATGGTCAAGTTGAAACGAACGATAAATGTATCAAGGTCTGTTTTATTTACCCCCTGGTGACTTAACAAAAGAGACTTAACTCGATGTTACAATCCAATTACTGGAAGTTTTTCTCGGCCTTTTTATAATGAGCGAGACATACGTTCTCTGATTACGCAATTTTCATATTGACATTTTCGAGGCATTTTGATGTAACTGCCTGACTAAATTTACTACCGACCGACCGACTCAATTTTAAGAAGATTTTTGACGCGAACGGAACATATTTTCGATTGCCGCCCAAACCATGCATCAATCAATCGCAATCACAATAATTAATAATCGCAACGTCTGGATTTTTGTCCATAATTTGTTGAAAAATACTTTGGTCTTACTTAATCAAATCCCAGTAACACTTTATGATAATAAATGATCTAAAAGTTCATCAAATCATCTATCGCATCATCGTCTTAAATATCAAATCGCAGCAGTGGTGAAAAAACTCCAATGCATCAATTGCAAATCGATAATCGCACCGTCTGGATTTTTGTCCATAATTTGTTGAAAGATACTTTCAACTTACTTAATGAAATTCCAGTATACGATCTAAAAGTTCATCGAATATTGTTCATCACATTATCGTCTTCAATCGATTTGCAGTGAAAGCCGCCATAATTTGTTGGTGAAAATTACTTCTCTCTTCTTCTTCATTACATTTACATAGGAAATGTATACGTTAGGATATTTCATCCAATAATCCATCCATAACTTTCTCCAAGCCCAACAGGAAAATATGTTTTTTATTGCAATCAACCATCGCATCATCATGGAATGTCATGGAATCATAATAACAAACAAACCAAAACAAAGCAAAAAATAAGTCTCACTTTTGGTAAAAAATAGTTCATAAAAATCAACGAAAACTAGAGCAAATAAAGTCTTTACACGATGCAAAAAGGCATGTCCCTGATGCAAGAATTAATTTGCCAAGCTAGAGCTAATTCAAAAAGATGAAACTTGCAATGCCAGCATGCAAATGATCAAAAACACTATCGCTTCGTAATATTATGATAATCGTTTATTCATTTGTTCTTTAGTTCTGTAATAATTTTTCAGTTTCTTCTAGGTTCCCCATTGTATTAGAGAAATCTATTTTTTTTTTTGTAAGGGGTTATCCTGCTGTGTTGCAGCGAAAATATATTCAATTCAAATTCAATTCAATTCAATTCGGTAGCCATCTTGAATAACCTTTTAATGAATCCGATCGGAAGAAAGATAGGAAATCGGGGAAATACTACGAAAAGTAGTTTAATCGAGCAAGGCTCTTGTCTCTGTTAACATTAACATGCGTGAAAAAAACACAAAATAAAAAATGAATGATCGAGAACAAACATGAATAATCGAGCCGGAAAACTGAATCGTGAGATTTTCCCTAGGTACTCCTCATTAAGGCGCCCTTGACGGGCGCAAAAAGACGTTAATAATATGTTGCATCACCTTCTTTTATAAAAAGTGCTAAGTTTTAATGGGTAATTAACCTTTTTGTTTCAAAATTTCTTTACACTGTCTGCAAAGAATTGAACTATTTTAAATTTTGCGGAAAATTTTTCTAAAAAGACGTGTCAAAAGTTATGACTGTTTTTTTTAAGCAAAATCCAGATGAAAAATTGATGAAAAGCCACTATTTTGAAGATTTCGAGACAAAGAAGCATTTACAAAAATTTTCCGCAAAATTTTTTATTGTTCAGTAAAAGATACACCATCTACTGCCAAAAATTTTTCAAAATGTTTTTTCGTCGCCGAAACTAAGCTCTTCAAAGTTGAAATACTCTTCCTCGCAAAAGTCTTCATTTTCTTCTTCATCAAATTTTTTCATTGCAATTTTTGAATTTTCAGATTCAGGAATAGTTTGTCTAACAGAAAATGTATACCATGCTATAGTTTTGTTGGTTACATCAGTCAGAAAACACATTTTAAACACGGCAATTATGAAAAATTCACTAAACTTTCGCAAATCGTTGTACACATAAAAATGAAATATTAACATCAGCATAAAAGTGACAAACTTATAATAAGAAGCCCCCAGCGGTTGGTTTCCAGGAGCAGCCACCGGCTAGGAAGTATGAAATATCTGTTCTTGAGGTCCATTTCTCCTGGAAAAAACTATCTGTTCTGTATCCTGGGCTTTCCTGGATTATATCATCTGTTCTGGGAAAAAAATAAGACTCCTCGAAAATGTATATCTGTTCTCTAGAAATATTGTGTTCCTAGAAAAATATGACAGCTATTCTCTAAAAAAGTTAAAATGCTTTTAGAAAATGAGACCTTTTAAGAAAATTATGAAGCTCCCTGGAAAAAAATCTGGCATCTGTCTGTGTTTTTCACAGTTTAGCTCCTGGATTTTTTGAACAGATTGTCCGCTAGAAAAATTATATGTCTTTTTCCTTAAAATGTGCTCCTGGATTTCAAGAACAGATGTTTTTAAGGCGACCCCTGGATTTTACCTGGGTGTTTTGAGGAAAGACTCTCCTAGATTTATCCATAAAATTTACTCTTCTGGAAAAAAAGAACAGATATTTCAAAAAAGTCCGCCGGCGGCTGCTCTTGGGTTTCGTGGTCCGTTATGACATGAATTTTTGAAACATATGACGCAATGGCGTGAAATTAAAAAGCGGCGTGGTCGTGTAATAGAGATCTTTAAGGTGTGAATTCTGAGGCCAATAGCTGTTTCTATTTTTGTGATTTCAGATGGTTCAATTGGTGGCAGAAACTTTAAACAATGTGCCTGGGATTTTACATCATCTAAAGATTCTGGCTTGCTTAAGGTATGGCTTTTTTCAATACGTTAAAAACTTTCAAGTATTGACAGTAACCATAGCAGAGCATTTAGTGCAATATCACCTTATTGCGAATCCTCTGAAAATACCCAGCTTTGGGGCGTACCAGTTTGTTGGTACGTGTCGGTATTCACCTTTTTTGTGTCGGTATTTTGGTTTTTGAGATGATTTTCGGTGATGGAGAATGTGAAATTTTCACTGATACGTTAATTTTGCTTAAACGTCGGAGAAACGGTGCTAAATAAAGGACTATTTCTAAGAAATTCGTCTTATTCTCTTATCGCATATTAGAACTAAAAAAAATATGAAAATATGTCGGTGTCAGTATTTCGTAAAAAGATGTGCCGGTATTGCGGTGATTTATTTTGATAAATTTCTTTGAAAACAACAAGAACGACAAAAAAAGCAAAATTTGAAAGCAAAACTAAAGAAAATTTTTACCGTGGTAGAATAGTCATGGTAAAGCAGGCATTATTCAATGGCTGTTTTTGCCTACAGGTTTATAATAATTACTTATAACTTCTTTTTCAATCTTTTAAATGAACAGGCTTGCATTTTCACAAAATCAAAAACCGACTCATACTTAATGGTGACAATCTCTTCAAATGTATATCAAGGAAAGGCTAGAGCATGCAGTCGATGGTTTGTCACCTTTGATGGAAAAGAATGTTCTCCTCACCCAATAGACCATGTGTTTTACAGGGGCTACAAGGGGCAATCTGAGTATATCCCCTTCACAATGAATGGTGTTTGCAAAATCAACAAATCAGGCATTGTGAGTGTTGGATTCAACGTTGGGAAATGTAAAGCTATTACGAACATTGGTGATGCGTACACAGGATTCAGATCAGTGACACGCATTGTCATCGAAGAGCTCTAAACACAAATTATTTTTTCTTATTTGGTGCGCCTTAAAAGAGAGCAATTAATCGTTAATTGCATCCTGTAAAAAGCAATTAATCGTTAATCACTTTCTTCGATGCCGCACCAATGATTACAAAATTAATTTTAATGTTTTTTATATACATTTTTTTCATCGAACGCTTTATTAATTGCATTCGAAATTCATTTTGTGAGAAAGAAAATCTATAAACAGCAATAGAAAAAGTAGAAGTGCACTTATTTGCCTGGACACCATTTAAAGGTTTTGTTTTTACGTTTTTAAGTGTTCCCGTTTCATATCAGACACGTATGTCATATCGGGACAGTGTTTGCATATTGTTATATTGTGCTGATATAAACAAAAACTTGTTTTTCTTTCCCTCTTTCTGATCATCTTGCTCCACATACGTGTCAATCTAATGTGAAAAGCTTGTAAGTTAAAATTGATGAGTAAGCAAACGATATCACTCTTATTTAAAAACAAAACCTTTAATTGGCTTTAATGAAATGGGCCATTCTAGAGATTGTCCATTACTGCGACGACATCGATTTTCCCCTAAAAAATGACCCTCGGAAATGTTACTGACCACTCTTGTCTCCCGAATAGACGGGGGGGGTGGGTCCGAATAAGTGGGGGGGGGGGAGGAAAATTTTCTAACTTTTAATTTAGGGGGGGGGGTAATTTGAAGACATAATTTTTTAACTGATATCAATTTCAACAACAAAAAAGAAACTTTAACAAATGAACACGTAAAATAAGAACCAATACTAACAAGACGACTTGAAGTCGAAAATTTCGCCAAATATTTGCAAAGAGTATGCTAAAATGCTGGCTCTGAAAAAGCTGTTAAGAAAATTACGAGGTGGATTAGAAAAAAAAGGTTTAGGTCGAGTGAGAAATGAGAAATGATTCGGACACGGTCATTTTTTTAAATGAATAAGCGAGGCTGAACCATATTAAAACTGCTGCAACCAGTAGTCCCCTGTCTACCTTGTAAGAACTTATAACCTAAAAGTATATCCCCAGCTATCAAAAGTTATTGATTTGATTTTTATAAAGTAAATTCTTATAAGAAAAATAAATATGCTCAAATTGTGCGTCATCCCTCGTTTACTTTGTAAAGTAAATGCTTATAAGAAAAATAAACACCCTCATATTGTGCACTGTCCCCTGTTTACTTTGTATGAACTACTCTCGGGTACCTAATAGCCGTCCCCCCCTCGCTAATTAATTTTTCGAAAATTTTCCACCCAGGACATTCTTATTCCAAACCCCCCCCCGCTTATTAATTTTTGGAAATTTTTTTTGAAAATTCCCCCTTTTGTCCTATTTCAGCTGTATTAGCCACCTTTTCAAAATTTTTCCACCCAGGACATTTTTATTACAACCCCCCCCCCCCCGCTTATTAAGTTTTGAGATTTTTTCCAACCCCCCCCCCAATAGTAATTACCGAAAGGTATATCACCGTGTTTTAAAAGTTATTGATTAGTTTCTTATTAGGTAGATGCCTATATGATAAATAAAATGTTCCCGCATATTATGCCATCCTTTGTTTACTTTGTAGGAACTAATATCCGATCTAATTACAAAGCTGTTCAACCAAATCCTCTCTATTTTGAACGCATAATAACCACTCTCTGTTTTTCATTTACGCATGTCAAGTAGAACATAAATAAGAAAAAAAAATAAAAGAATAAAGTTGTTTGTTTAAAGTACAATGAAGATGAGCAAATAATTGCCCCGCAGGGGCTTTTGTTGCTTCACGTAGCGGACTTGCTCGCCAGAAAAATATTCATGATTCATGTTCATGTTGTTTCTTCCGATTCTGAGCGGGCCGCCGTGGTTAAAAAATGTTCGCGCGCGATATCTCTTTTGTTGCTACTTATATTGATTTCCTAGCTATGCACGGACAGAGAAGGTAGGTTTTCCTAGCTATTCCATCCACGATGGTTGAAATTTTGACAATGACTTGCATTTTGTTTTGTAGCTAGCTGTGCTTTTTTTGCTGAACAAGAAAACAGAAAAAGGTATAAATATTCAAATATCTATGAAAATGTCTAAGAAAAATCATGATGAGCCTTCTTCGGAAGGAATATCTCAGAAATTTATTGAGCCTTCTTCAGTTTCTGATGAAGGAATTTCTCAGAAAATTATTGATGAGCTTTCTTCAGAGGAAGAACAGATAGATCAGGAGAGGTACGTGTACAAAAATGATAGAGGTAATAGAGACTTACATTTTATGAATTTGTGTAGACACCAAGATTCAGTGTATACATGTGCAGTAGACTCATTTTTGGAAATAGCATATACTACGTTTGGCCCATACATTGCTGAAATTGAGACACAGAAGAGCTTATTCTTTGATTTGTTAACAAATTGTTTGAAGTCATACAGTATCATTTTGAATGCAGACATCACAGACAATAGAGAAATGAAGAAAACTTGTCTATTATTCGTCAGCCTGTTTGGGACTTCTTAATTGCAAATTGCACATCTTTTGAAAAACGTGATTGCGATGCTGAGTTTTCTCAGATTTTTTCAGGAAGTATTGTTCGTAATTTTTCAGAGCAAGAGAAAGCTTTATTTGAGACACGTTACAGAATGGAGGGATCATGCCCTAACTGTGGTGAAGAATTAATTCGTCAATGTAGTATATTTTTGAATTACATTTCAGAATTAAACTTAAATCTTTTAGATGACTTTTATAATTGGCAAAATCTTTTAAACCCAGTTATGATTGATAAATCAATAATGTGCAGTAGTTGTGGGAATATTTCTCACGATACATCGCTAGTGTCATTTGTTGCACCTACAATCTACCTTGTAGAATTTGGAGGTGATTACGACCCACGGCATGGCCCGAACATGTTCGGGCCTGTTCGGACCATGCTCGGGCCACAAAAAAGTATTATTAAATCGGCCCGAACATTTTGTTCGGACCATGTTCGGGCCATGTATTTACAATTGATACGGATTTTATTTACCTTTCCTGGTTTATCATCATCCATTCCGTAGGACGGGGTGAATCAGATACCCGGGGTGAATCGGATAATTTGTTTAATCGCCTCTCATACTTCACTGACGATGTCTTTTTCCATTCTGTTTTCAGATCCCGTTCACTGATCGATCAAGCTTTCCGAAAAATATGGCTTCGAAGATTTGGAACATGTTCTTCGGAAATTGAAGAAGAAAACTTTCTGATTTTCGGACCCTTTTTTGAAATACCGAATAAGAAATAATGAAGCGACCGTGATTGAAGATTCCTTTGGCATTGTGTTCTACGAAAGCATATACAATCTTTGGTTCACTAAACAAAAAGCAATGTCTATTCTTCGTATTTTCATTTTAAAGTTAGGGCGGAAAATTGTTCGCGTTAAAACGCGAATCGCCCATTTTCGCCCCAAGTTGAAGGCGTTGCTAAGTGATACAGAACCGAGAAATGGAAAGGAGTTAATTATTGAATAATTAAGAAATATCAAATGCCGTCATCATGTCATTTTTAATTACTGCCACACTATCCGAAGAGGCTTGTTAGTGTTCAGAGTAGCTAGAACTCATTGTTCATGTGAATACAACGTCTTTGTATATTTTGTATAGTGATAATTTAGCAGTTTATATGTTATGTATTATTTTACAGAAGAAGATAGTGGGAAGGGTAAGGCTACAAACACTTTACAACAGGATAAGAACGTTTATTAAAGAAA
Organism: Clytia hemisphaerica; assembly: GCF_902728285.1. Taxonomy (NCBI): domain Eukaryota; kingdom Metazoa; phylum Cnidaria; class Hydrozoa; order Leptothecata; family Clytiidae; genus Clytia; species Clytia hemisphaerica. The sequence goes on from NW_027104443.1 coordinate 43,862, forward strand.
TGGACGCCTCGATCTCTCGTCCTACCTATGAAATGTCTTTGACGAAATGGATTATTTCTAAAGCCTTGATAATGAGACAGGGTACAGTATGAAGCAAGACATAATTTCCCGTTCGTTCATATGCTGTTCATTCTCTCGGAGGTCTCGCACCCCCTGGCTTAAATCATCTCTGAGACAGGGGTGCAAATATTTCTGCAAGCGGAAATTGGAAAAAGGGGCAAACAAGTAGGACACGGTGGAGACCCTTCCTAGTGGAACAATTGGCAATAAATAATCGGCCCGGTGAGAAAATATGCCCCAGACATTTAAGAACCCGAGAAATTTTTATTTTCTATTTTCCTTACCGTTTTTTTATTATCCTTCATTTTCCAAAAGGGTATAAAAGTTCTCACCGGGCACTGAGAGAGACAATGTTATAAAGTATTTTCTTTCGCTAAGAAAAGGATAAAAAGTACATATTTTCCAAATAAGAGCTTAAAAAGTTTGCTGCCAACTACGAGAGTATACTATGCATCTGAGCATTGAATATCATATAGAATTGATACTGTCTCCTGTCTTTGTGTTCATGGTGAGTCCACGCTGGATCTGAATTCTTTAAGTGCCACCATATAATACCCCTGTCTCAGTAACTCAGTGAAAATTTGAAATCGACCATCGGAGAAGTTATGAAACAAGTAAAACGTCACACACGCCGGGTCTGTATTTTTAATTTCTTAATTCTCGCTGGAGTACGGAAGAATTCACTTTTAAGCATTATTCCTAGAATTTATTAATAATTTTTTTCGATTTTGACCGGGTTGACCTAGTTGCAGTAGAGGTGTCAAAATACCGACAGTTCTCCAATAAGGCCATAACATTTGATACGAATACTTTTGCTTGCTTTGTTTTTGTATTTTTGGAATCTTCCTTAAATTCTGCGTCGATCTGTATACAATTTGTAGGCACTTAAAGCAGAACCAAGGCCACCGGAGCTTTTGAAAGTCACTTTCGATGAAAAAAAAGGTTGACAGTGAACGTGTTAGAGTTCATTCTTTGTAATTTTTTTCACCAGTTTTCATCGAGACGGGATCTGTGACCGGGTCACTGATACAGGGGTGTATCATACGTTTTCTCTTATCATTTTGTCCACAAATCTTAGAGTTAACCAGAGCGTTATTGATAATCTTCTCCCGTCTCTCAGGTATCTAAGATTGTTCAGTACCACCTGAAATAACGGGAAAACAAAAATATACGATGATCAGGTTAATTTCTCTACTCTTTTTATCGGCTCAGCTATATCACACCCAGTATCACTGCGAATAAACTGGAAAAAGTTAGCTTTTCATAGGGCATTAGTAGAAGTCCAGTGGATACTTGATACAGGGGTATTCTATGGACGCTCTAAACGTCAAAACAACGTTCTTTTATAATGTCCGTAAAACGACGGAATATGTACACTGGGTTTTTTGGGCGAATTTTCTATCAACCTAACCTAGCCTGTGAATGTGAAACAGGGGTGTGGGTATGCTAGACTCTTCTGGGGTTAAAAGAAATACGCACCTGCTGGGTATGATATTTTTCTGCTTTTAAATTCAATGCTATCTATCGTGTAACCGCGGAATATAACGACCATATAACTAACGACCATGTGTTTGTTGACTCTATCGGTCGATGCTTCGATGAAAATTTGATATTTTCGTAAGTTGTCCAGTTTCTCTAATGCTCTTCTTTCTTAATAATTTATTTACTTCTCCCTTTTTATTTTCCTCTGGAACGAAACGCAAGCGTCAAAAATTTAAAAACAAACAAACTTGGATTTAGCTAATGTAGTCAGACCTTTCATAACCGTTTCATTTTCTTACATCGCACTTTCTATCGTGCTCCTCAACCAAACTTTTCATAGCGCACACTAATTAAACTTTTATTATCAATGATACTTAACGTACTACCCAAAATAGATATCCCTTAGGTATTACATTTTTATGACGCTCCATCTAATGAATAATTAGTTAGTGAAAATCGTATAAATTGAAACGAGAAAAGGGAACGGGATAAAGAATAAAAAGAAGACCATATTATGTAAGATTCAAATCATTCTTTTTAATAATTTTCCTAACTTAATTGGAAAATAGATGATTAACTTTTATATTTGAACAATATATATTTGAATAAAGATGAAGATTTTTGAATTTGTTTGCTAAAATAAGGAATTCAAAATATTAATATTGGGTCCTGAAATTACACGCGCGATCGTAACAAGTTTTCGAAAATCTGGCCCGAACATGGTCCGAAACTGCGCGGGCCCGCGCGGGCCACGCGCGGGCCATTTTAAAAAAAGTATTAATCAAGAGGCCCGAACATGTTCGGGCCATGCCGTGGGTCGTAGGTGATTATGATATAGAATTTGGACAGAATTTGGTTTTAAATGATCAAAACTATGTGCTGAGAGGTCTTGTTAGACATAAAGGAGCCCACTTTTCATGTGCTGTATTAGATGGTAACAATTGGATCTATATTGATGATTTACATGAAAAAACATTTTGTTGCGAAAGCTTGCGTCAACTTTATGAGATTCAAAAAGATGGATGGTTTTTTTGCATTTACATAAAGGAAAACATTTCTGATCAAACTAATTTTGTACATTTTGAGATAGCTAGCACTTTGAGGAAAAGAAAGATGGGCAAAGATGATTTAAAGGACTATCCATTAAGAAGCAAAAGCAAAAAAATTGAGGAAGATAAAGCTGAGATCGATAAAAGATATTATGCAAATAATAAGGAACATATTAATTTGAAAAGGAAGAATTATTACAAAAACAACTGTGAGGATAAAAAAACTATTATGAAAAGACAAAGACAAGCGTAAGGAATATTTAGCCAAAACAAAAGATTTGCAAAAACAAAAGCGTCAGGAATATTTCGCCAAAACTAAAGATTTGCGTAAAGAAAAACAAAAAGAATATTATGAGAAGAATAAAGATAAAATAAAGGCTCAACGTGAGCGTAATCATGATAAAACAAAAGATTTGCGTAAAGAAAAACAAAAAGAATATTATGAGAAGAATAAAGAAAAAATAAAGGCTCAGCAGCGTGAACGTAATCATGATAAAACAAAAGATTTGCGTAAAGAGAAACAAAAAGAATATTATGAGAAACAAAAAGAATATTATGAGAAGAATAAAGAGAAAATAAAGGCTCAGCAGCGTGAACGTAATCATGCTAAAAAAAGGCAAAATACAGAAAAGAATGGCGACTTTTTGGGTGATCAATTTCACAAAAAATTAGAAATGACTATTTTTCAGTGCAACACTTGTAAGGAAGGCTGGCCACTTTGTAAGACTCCAAATGATAAAAGTAATTATGAATGCGTACGATGTAAAAGAGAAAAACTCGGCCAAAGAAATTTAGTATTGAAAATGATATGATTCCAAGTAAAGTTCCACTGGAACTGCAAGGTTTAACACAGGTTGAAGAAATGCTTATTGCTAGAGCATTTCCTATTATTCAAGTTTATACTAAGCCAAATGGAGGGCAAAAAGCTTATAAAGGACATGTTCTAACTTTACCGCATGATGTTCAGCACATTGCTAATGTTTTGCCAAGATATCCCAGTGATATACCAGTTATCGTTTTTAAAATTGACGGGAAAGATAACAGATCAAGAGACCTAAGAGTGCGGAGACAAAAAGTTCTTGATGCATTAGTGTGGCTAACCGGAAAGAATAGTATGGGGGAACCAAATAACCCAAGGTACCAAAATGTGACTATTGATAGAAGTAGATTTGATAAATTGCCTGAAGATGATTATTTGCAAATGCCAATGAATGTAGACTTCAATCAAGAAGAGGTTGAAGATGATGATTTAGATAATGAGGGGGGTGCATGTCACTAGTCCGACACTTTCTAGTCCGACAGCAAAATAGTCCGAATCTATAAAATAAATTTAGAATTTAGAAGTCTTTTTTTTCGATGTCATTTTTGTCCGAAAACGAAAGATTTTACAGTGTCGAATGTTGAATAAGGGTTTTTTTACTGAGATAATATTAATAAAAGTTCATTTTGGCATTTTGACATAATTAGAAATAAAGGACCAATCAAATTTGCTTAGAAATAATTTATAGCAAAAAGAATGCACCACCTTTAACTTTAAGGGTCCCTTTTTGCATGTTCAGAATTATGAAGCTTCCCAAAATTTAAGAAAAGTTGGGTTTAGGGGCCCAACCATTGAGTTTCAAGCCCGAAGGGCTAGAGGTCAATCTCTTTGGTAGGATTTGAAGCCAACAAATCCTACCAAAGTTGCGCGGTCTTGAGCGACCCGCCTGGTTTTTACACAAATGACAGATTGAAACTAAAATTTACCGCTTAATTTCGAAAAAAATATCACTCGAAAACAAAGGAATTGCTAGATTCAATCCGTCATCAAAAATACGGCACATATTTTAAGGCTTCAATTTTTCTTGCCTGAGAAAGGTTAGAGATTGACCTCTAGCCCTTCGGGCTTGAAACTCAATGGGCCCAACCTCAAAGTCGGAACTTTGGATTTTTATAAGCACGTGGTTGCTTATAAAAGATGTGCCTCCTTTTCGGCGATTCATATTTCGTTTTACATGTTTTTTTTGACTCGTTGTCGGACAAAATTGTTGTCGGAATACTGACGCATTCGTCAAATCCAACGTCGGACATTTTTACTGTCGGACTAGAAAGTGTCGGACTACTGACGACCTCCCAATGAGGGAATTCTTCCTGATTTTGGTCCAAATTCTGAGGATAGTGAAGAAAAAACTTATGATTGCAATACTGAAATGGGGAGTTTTATTCCAATTAAAGTAAAAACTAAGAAAGAAAAAGATATAATTAATGATTCAATTTTGAATCCAGAATCTGTTAAGATAGGCAACGAGCCTTTAAATGAGTTCACTACAGAGTATTTGGCTACTTTAGCTTTTCCAACACTTTTCCCAGATGGTAAAGGAGATCCAACCAATTCAAGCATCAGAAGGTCTATTGCTAAAAGTGATACAGAATCTTTTTCTGAAAAGATTAAACATTTGATAAAATTTGCTGAAATGATAGATGGGAAATGGGTATACAGATTTGCAGCCCATCCTCGATTTGGGTTTTGGGCTTACAATATGCTTTATCGTAGACGTCTGTTGGGACAAGGAAGTTTTTACTTGAAGCAAAATCCAGGAGAAGCTAATTTGACAATTAATGAATTACAGGATATGGTTAGAGAAGGTAGTCATGCTACAATCATGAAAAAGCTAATGAGATATGCGAAGAATGTAACAGGTACAAATGCGTACTGGAATCAGGCTAAAGAAGAATTAAAAGCTACAATTAGTCAGGTTGGTTCTCCAACAATTTTTTGGACTCTGTCATGTGCTGAATTCCATTGGCCAGAATATCATGCATTATTTTCAAATGATAATGATAGCTCAAGTGATACATTGCGAGAAAATATTATTAATAATCCTCATTTGATAGACTGGTTTTTTACTGTCAGAGTTGAAAACTTTGTTAAACTTTGGCTTTATGAGACCTTAGGTGCTGAATGGCACTGGTACAGATTTGAATATGCTGTTATGAGAGGCTCTATCCACTGTCATGGGGTAGCAAAACTTAAAAATGACCCAGGATTGTGCTCTCTTACTCAAAAGGCTTTAGAAGGACATATAGCTGAGAAAGAATTACTAGATTCTGAATTTGAGGATAATGTCAAAGTTGAGCTTGAAACTAAAGTCAATGAAGGAAAAGCAGCAGAAAGGGAAGTTACTGAATATGTTGATTCTATTGTGACAGCTTGTAACCCCTGTACTCCTGAAGAAGGCTGGGTAAAACCGAAAGTGCACCCATGCAAAAAAAAAGTTTGAAGACATTGATGAAAATGAGCTTGACAATGATTATGCAAATTTAGTAAATAGTGTTCAGAGGCATACTAAGTGCAGTACAGCCTATTGCTTACGTAAAAAGAATGATGATGAACAATATTGTAGATTCAATTTTCCTTTTGAGGATTGCAATGAAACTTATATTGAATTTGAAGAATTGAATTCAAAGAAATATGGTAAGCAGTACAGACAAAAATTGTATTAAAAAGAAACGACTCAAGAGTAAACAGGCATCAGAGATTGCAATTGCACTCATGGAGAGCTAATTGCGATATACAACCAATTATAGATTACAATGCATGTTTAGAATATCTTGCTAAGTATGCCTCAAAGGCAGAAAAAATATCAGATGTTGCTCGAGACGCTTTTGTTTCTGTGTGTGAGAATTTAAAAGGAACTGAACAAATGAGATCTGTTATTCAGAAATTAATGATTTAGAGCTGTCGGGGAAAGAGATTTTAGTATACAAGAGGTAATGCACCATATATTATCATTAAAACTGGTCAGTTCATCTTTTCAAGTTGTTAATGTTTCGGTTGACGGATCTCGAAAGGTTGAAATCAATAATGAGGATGTCCTTACTGAAGCTTCAACTGTTGATAATTATGCTAACAGGGCTAACCTTGAAGGATGTGATGCATTCGTTTTAGATAGCAATTTTATGCAATTTGTTTCAAACTATTCAGTGCAAAAAGATGTTTTGAAAAAACGTAGAAGCCAGTTATTGTTAGAGCCTTCCCAACACCATCATTTGATCCAAAAGGACCTAATTTTTATGTATTTTGCAAATACCAACTGCTAAAATACAAACCATGGAGGACCAGGATTAGTGATGCTTGGGATGGTTTAAGTGAGAATGATACTGATATGTTTTGCCAAAAATGGAATGAGTTTTTGCAAACTGATTTAGGTCAAAGTGTTGTCCCTATGGAGAAGAGAATTTAATAATGCTGAATTATATTTTGAAAGGTCAGAAACTGATGAGTTTGAAGAGAATGTTGAAGGGGAACGTGAAGAATGGATGCACTTAGCTGATTTATGTGCGAATAACAACGAAATTAATCAAGATGAGCCATCTCATAACGATTTAGAATATTGGCAGCGTTGTTACTAAAAGTGGTAACGGTAGGTAACGGTAGGTAACGATAGGTAACGATAGGTAACGACAAGTAACGGTAGGTAACGATGAAGTAACGGTCAGTAACGATGAAGTAACGCAAGTAACGAGGGGTAACGAAAAAGTAACGAAGTAACGATGGGGAAAAAGCTGAAAATGGTGGCCCTGAGGTGTCGAACTATCAAAATTTGTTAATTTCTACACCAGAGCTAATGGTCAGACCTAACGACTCAGTTAAATCTATTCAAGGCATTTTGGAAAGCTGATGATTGTACATCATAGGATCTGATCGTTCTGGTGAATATGACTGTGGAGATGATAAATGCAATCGTTTTTATTGTAAGTTGGTGTTTGTGAATAAACTGAAAGATTTGACGGCTTTGGTGAATCAATGGTGTTGGTCAATGCAATGATGAAATAAATGGTGCTGGTCAATGTAGCGATGGAATCAATGGTGCTGGTCAATACAATAATGGAATCAATAGTGCTGGTCAATGCAATGATGGAATCAATGGTGCTGGTCAATGCAATGATTGAATCAAAGGTGCTGGTCAATGCAATGATGGAAACAATGGTGCTGGTCAATACAATGAAAGAATCAATGGCGCTGGTCAATGAAATGATGGAATCAATGGTGCTGGTCAATACAATGATGGAATCAATGGTGCTGGTCAATACAATAATGGAATCAATGGTGCTGGTCAATGCAATGATGGAATCAATGGTGCTGGTCAATACAAATGATGGAATCAATGGAGCTGGTCAATGCAATGATAGAAACAATGGTGCTGGTCAATGCAATGATGAAATCAATGGTGCTGGAATCAATAGTGCTGGTGAATGCAATGATGGAATCAATGGTGCTGGTGAATGCAATGATGGAATCAATGGTTCTGGTGAATTCAATGGTGGAATCGATTGTGGTGCACTGGTGTACGCCCAATGGCACTGTTATGCAGGTGAATACAAGTTAGGGATTGTGCATTTTTTGTAAGCATCATCTTTATAAGAAATCCATCGATAATTTTCGATTCAAGGGGTATTGACTTTCGGTGATTGGTTCATTCAAAGCAAGTTAGGGATTGTGCAAAATGTGAGAATATTTATTTTTCTTATAAGCATCATCTTTATAAGAATACAATCCATAACTATTAATCCAAGGGGTATTGACTTTCGGTGATTGGTTCATTCAAAGCAAGTTAGGGATTGTGCAAAATGTGAGCATATTTATTTTTCTTATAAGCATCATTTTTATAAGAATACAATCAATAACTTTTGATTCAAGGGGTATTGACTTTCGGCGATTGGTTCTTTCAAAGCAAGTTAGGGATTGTGCAAAATGTGAGCATATTTATTTTTCTTATAAGCACCATCTTTATAAGAATACAATCAATAACTTTTAATTCAAGGGGGTATTGACTTTTGGTAAGTAAGTCAGGGATATGTGCAGTATGTCTCGGGAGTTTAAGTATAGCAAAACTAATCCGATTAAAGTATCTAGTTTACCTTAAGGGAACTAATTTTTCGCTAATTTTCGGGTTTTTTAGCAAAATTCAAATTTTGCCAAATTTTCTCAAAGATTTGAATAATCCCTAGGAAAATGAAAGAAATTTGTCCAATGATGGGTAAAAGCGCGAAAATTAATTCCCGATTAATTCCCGCGAAATGCCATTTTTTGAATGAACCAATCACCAAAATTCAAAACTTTCAAAGGTTATGGATTGTAATCTTATAAAGATGATGCTTATAAGAAAAATAAATATGCTCACATTTTGCACAATCCCCAACTTGCTTTGAATGAACCAATCGCCGAAAGTCAATACCCCTTGGATTAAAAGTTATGGATCGCATTCTTATAAAGATGATGCTTATAAGAAAAATAAATATGATCACATTTTGCACAATCCCTAACTTGCTTTGAAAGAACCAATCGCCAAAAGTCAATACCCCTCCTTGAATTACAAGTTATGGATTGCATTCTTAAATAGATGATGCTTATAAGAAAAATAAATATGCTCACGTTTTGCACAACCCCTAACTTGCTTTGAAAGAACCAATCGCTGAAAGTCAATACCCCTTGAATCAAAAGTTATTGATTGTATTCTTATAAAGATAATGCTTATAAGAAAAATAAATATGCTCACATTTTGCACAAACCCCAAGTTGCTTTGAATGAACCCATCGCCGAAAGTCAATACCCCTTGAATAAAAAGTTATGGATTGTATTCTTATAAAGATGATGCTTATAAGAAAAATGAATATGCTCACATTTTGCACAAACCCCAAGTTGCTCTGAATGAACCAATCGCCGAAAGTCAATACCCCTTGAATCAAAAGTTATTGATTGTATTCTTATAAAGAAAATGCTTATAAGAAAAATAAATATGCTCACATTTTGCACAATCCCTAACTTGCTTTGAAAGAACCCATCACCGAAAGTCAATATCCCTTGGATCAAAAGTTATTGATTGTATTCTTATAAAGATGGTGCTTATAAGAAAAATAAATATGCTCACATTTTGCACAAACCCTAAGTTGCTTTGAATGAACCTATCGCCGAAAGTCAATACCCCTTGGATTAAAAGTTATGGATTGTATTCTTATAAAGATGGTGCCTATAAGAAAAATAAAAATGCTCACATTTTGCACAATCCCTAACTTGCTTTGAAAGAACCCATCGCCGGAAGTCAATACCCCTTGAATCGAAAATTATAGACGGATTTCTTATAAAAATGATGCTTACAAAAAATGCACAATCCCAAACTTGCATTCACCTACACAACTGTACCATTGGGCGTACACCAGTACACCACCATCGATTCCACCATTGAATTCACCAGAACCATTGATTCCATCATTGCACTGACCAGCACCATTGATTCCATCACTGTGTTGACCAGCACCATTGATTCCATCATTGCATTGACCAGCACCATTGATTCCATCACTGTATTGACCAGCACCATTGATTCCATCATTGCATTGACCAGCACCATTGTTCCATCATTTCATTGACCAGCACCATTGATTCCATCACTGTATTGACCAGCACCATTGATTTCATCATTGTATTGACCAGCACCATCGATTCCACCATTGAATTCACCAGAACCATTGATTCCATCATTGCACTGACCAGCACCATTGATTCCATCATTGTATTGACCAGCACCATTGATTCCATTATTGCATTGACCAGCACCATTGATTCCATCGCTGTATTGACCAGCACCATTGATTCCATCATTGCATTGACCAGCACCATTGATTCCATCACTGTATTGACCAGCACCATTGATTCTGTCATTTCATTGACCAACACCATTGATTCACCAAAGTCGTTAAATCTTTCAGTTTATTCACAAACACCAATTTACAATAAAAACGACTGGATTTATTATCTCCACAGTCATATTCACCAGAACGATCAGATCTTGCTGTACAATCATCAGATTTCCAAAATTCTTGAATGGATTAACCAGAGTCGTTAGGTTCGCCCAAAATCACCGGAACCATTAGATCTGGTGCAGAAATTAACAAATTTTGATAGTTCGACACTCCAGGGCCACCATTTTCAGCTTTTTCCCCATCGTTACTTCGTTACTTTTTCGTTACCCCTCGTTACTTGCGTTACTTCATCGTTACCGATCGTTACTTCATCGTTACCTGTCGTTACCTACCGTTACTTGCCGTTACCTATCGTTACCTATCGTTACCTACCGTTACCACTTTTAGTAACAACGTATTGGCAGTCTTGTAGAAATAATTACACTGAAGAGCAGATTGGAAATATGGTTTCTTGGCTTGACAAAAGAAAAGCCGAAATGTCTGAGAACCCAGTTGAACAAGTGTTTGAACTAAAAGTAGACTCCCTTAATGAGTCGCAAAGAAAAGCATTTGATATATTATTAGATCATGATATGAATCAGAGAGATCAGCTATTCATGATGATTACCGGGTTAGCAGGGAGTGGAAAAAGTTACTTAATTAATAACATTAGAGCTTTACTGAAAGAGAAATGTATTGTATCAGCCTACTTTGGAATAGCTGCATTTAATATTAATGGTAAGACTTTGCATTCTTTATTGAATCTTCCAATAAGAGGAAAAAACCGAAACGATTTGAAGGGTCCTGCACTCTTACGACTACAAGAAAGACTCAGTGGAATTAGATATATGATTATTGATGAGTATTCTGTTGTTGGTCAAAATATGCTAGGATGGATAGATAAACGGTGTAGACAAGGAACAGGTGAATCAGACAAAGCTTTTGGTGGAATATCTATAATCTTGGTAGGAGACATTGCTCAATTACCCCCTGTTGGAGATGAAGTATTGTATCATAAGAAACCTAGAAGTGAAATTGGTACATTAGGTTTTTGCATGTATAGAAGGTTTACGACTGTGATAAAGCTGACAGTAAATGAAAGATCTAAAGGTGATGATTTTGAGCAGGTAAAATTCAAAGCTGCCTTATTGAGATTAAGAAACGGTGATTCAACTGAGGAAGATTGGCAGATGTTCTTATCTAGGACACCTGCCAATTTGACTAATAATTTAAATTTAAAAGACTTTGTGAAATTATCTTTTTCAAATGAGAAAGTTGCTTCCGATAACCATGAAGCATTGATGAGCTTAAATATCCCAGTGGCACAAATTAATGCAAGACACAGTAATAAAGAATCAGCTAAACTTTCTTCAGACGACATGGGTGGATTAGAACCTAAGGTATTTTTAAGCATCGGTGCAAGAGTAATGTTGACTAGAAACCTTTGGACAGACCAAGGACTTTGTAATGGGTCAATGGGAATAGTTAAAGATATTATTTATCAAGAAGGAGATTCTCCTCCAAACCTACCTATAGCTGTTATTGTTCAATTTGACTCTTTTTATAAAGGACCAAGTATATGCGAAGACCAGCCTCGCTGTGTTCCGATTATTCCTTTAACAAATTCTTCAGACCTTCGCGGTACATCGCATGAGCGACAACAGCTACCTTTGAGATTGTCTTGGGCAATAACTATTCACAAGTCTCAAGGATTAACTTGAATAAAGCATGGATTGATTTAGGAAATACAGAAAGATTTATTGGTTTAGCGTATGTTGGGATCTCAAGAGTGAGAAAGCTAAAAGATATGATAATCGAGCCAATGACATTAGAGCGATTACAAGATATTAAGAAAAGGAAAAATTTTAAATTTAGAGAATTAGAAGAACAGAAAATTAACGGTTTGGCACTAGAAACTGAGGCGAGATTGATTTGATAAGGGTGTACATTGATGAGAACTAAACGTTTTTAATGACTGGGTGGGTGGTAATACATTTTCAAAATTGTAAATAATGATTTTTTTCTATTTAAAGCTCGATTTGAAATACATGTCACAAACACAATTCAATGATGCTTCTACATGACACTTCCTAAAGGTAAGAGTGTTATTTTAGTTGTCGTGAGTGTTTTTTCAGTGCAACAGTATAATTTGTAGAGTTATGTCTTATGTTATAGTGGTACTACTTTTTTCACGTTACATGGCAACAGAAGTCGCCCAAAGCTACACCTCTCAAATTTTGAGCCTTTTTAGGTGAAGAACCAGAATCAATCAAAACATCCCTTTGAACAGGCTTAATCTAGCAGAAAGGTTTATATAGTAAAGGGAATTTTGTTCGATTTTTTGGAATCGCTTGACTGTTTTGTTAGAAGCACTTGTTATACATTTTTGGAAAGCTAAGGGGTAGGGGAATCGAAATTACTATGTTTCCAATTTTTTTTCGGACACTTTGGTGTGATTTTCGGACAAATATGACGGTCTCAGGCAAAAATCATAGGGTTAAAAATTAACGAAAATTTTAGCTCGAGAAAACGGAGACCTGTTGTATATTTTTGGAAAGCTCTCAAAAAATTAAGATTAGAGATATATTGCAAGTATAGGTGATTTCAGTACCTAACTCAAGATATTGAGCTTCAAAAAGCGCAAAAACTGGACAAAATAGCTGTTTCTGGCTGAAAAGCACGGTTTTCAAGGGTTAATATCTCGATTTAGGTACAGAAATCACCTATACTTGCAATATATCTCTAATCTTAATTTTTTGAGAGCTTTCCAAAAATATACAACAGGTCTCCGTTTTCTCGAGCTAAAATTTTCGTTAATTTTTAACCCTATGATTTTTGCCTGAGACCGTCATATTTGTCCGAAAATCACACCAAAGTGTCCGAAAAAAAATTGGAAACATAGTAATTTCGATTCCCCTACCCCTTAGCTTTCCAAATATGTATAACAAGTGCTTCTAACAAAACAGTCTAGCGATTTTACAAAATGCCCTCTACTAATAGTGACATAATGGCTCATTTTTAACAATTTTAAATGATTTGATTTTTTTCTCCGTTTTTAGGTCATTTTCAAGCTTATCAACAAAACGAGAAAATGATTTCAATAATCAACCTTCGTATCGTTATTTCACAATTTGACCTCTAGCATGTTCCGTCAATTCGATGCTATTTGTTCAACCATTTTCCTTGATGTTCCTGATGCGTGTATTAATTCAGATCAGTTATTTATATCGACTACATGATAACAAGTACAACGGGTTATGAATAATTTACATTCAACAAATAAACCTTAACGTTATCAATTCACAGCAGTTATATATTAACTACATGAATGCTGTATTTCTATCTACAACAGATTACGAATAGGTTAGATTCAACAAAACCTAAACGTTATAAATGTTGTTGACTTCGGATATACACAAAGATGCTGATACAATGATGCTTATTTCCCTGATAGTAGACTGGTGTTTTTGGTCTTTAACTATTTTAAATGTCATACCACACAACGTGGTAGTTGGAAATTGAATTGTGTTGAGACGGACTTATCAATATTTTAAAGCAGGAAGCATATTTTTATAGAGACTTCTTTCCATTTTAAACGATAATATTTTATTAACACGAAAAATACTAATTTTAATACAATACATGCCTACTCTTACGTTCCAAATAAACGCCCCCCCTTGTTAAATTTTTCGAAAATTTTCTAACCCCCCGGACCTTATTAGGACCCCCCCCGTTTATCAATCTCTAAGAATAGTTTCAGCTGTCAAAGAGAAGGCCCCTTATTTTGCTCTAAATAGCCTGATTTTATTTTCAATGATTAATTATTCCAAAGTAATCTTGAGGTTGAGTCAGAATATACTCCTCAGTTGTCACGTCCTACTGCCGGACTTTAAGGATGACAGCCAAGAAAAGGACTTTACATCTAATTTCAACTTTAGAACATAATGTTGTTTTAAAAGGCTTTTATCGTCGTAACTAAATGTTACTTATCAAATTATAATGGCTGGCAATAAATATTTAACTCCGGCGGTTTCGGGGCATTTATAGCTTCAGCTAACTGCTAGTATTAATGATATTTGAATTGTTTCAAAATTGGAAAATGTTATATCGGATGGCCAAAAGTCACCTCACCTTCTTTTCTTTTCTTTCCTATCTCTTATCCTATTTTTCTCTTTTCTGACTGTCTGAGTTTCTGAGACTTAGTTCCTCATTTCTGACTGAGTTTTCATACCTGTCAATCAATTGTCCATCAATTTCGACCTGTCTAATTTTCGCACCGAGTGGGAATCGAACCACCACCAAAGAAAGACCTTCAGATTCGGAAGCCAGCGCTCTATCCGTTGAGCCATCGCCGCACAGCAAAACCACGCAATTTATAACATATTATACCGAACTGGCAAAAGACGGGGGTAATATTATTATAATATGGGTAACAGTACCCCTTTTTTAAACCTGACTGAAATTCGAGCCGTTACTAGTAACCCTGCGGGGCCCAAGGCGCCGAGTATGCACCCGGCACAGTGACAAGCCGTTACTAGCAACCCTGACCCTACCTAACCCCCGGAAAAGTGACTATCAGCGATCCGTGGATAAAAAAATAAAATTAAAAAATGAAAGTGACTATTGGCCATCCGATATAAGAGCATCCTTCAAAATTGTACGTCTTATATTTATTATTTTTCTTTTTGAAAAAAAAAACGACCACAATATTTATGCATGGTGAGTGTGACCGAGGAAAGGTAGAAAAACAAATTAAATTTAGCGAGTTTGTCCACCGTATCATTTTTTTTCCGATGACACCAACACCGCCACCGCCGCCGCGAAAGGCTATCGTAATACTTTCGCTAGGCGAAATTAACAAAAGGAAAATTTTAACAAGTTTAAGGTCTATCTACACTGTTATAAAATATTGAATTATTCGAGTCTTATTAGCAGAGGGTCTTAATAAGAGAAGAGCAGTGGGTGGATTTTTTTCTCTTAACACTTAGCGGGGGGGGGCGTTTATTCGGGAGACAAGAGTACAGGTCTTAACCACAGATATCTGTAACAGACCAAAATGATGACTTGGACTACTTCTTTATACCAGAAATGAGACATGTAAATGCGTTCTAGCTCAACCAAAGTTGTGTATAAGATTATATTCTATAGCAAAGAAGACAAAAAAGTGATTTTTGATAAAGTTATCTACAAAATATTACGAGACCTGATAATAACAATATTGAAAATTAGAAAAATGAAATAAAAAAGTCTAGATGCTAGTTACCAATCTGGTACCCAGAGCCTCTTGTACCACTTTGATTTTACTGATGGACGTGATACAATCAATGAAGTGGGATGAGCTGGAGTTTTTACAGGATACTTCACTAATTGGTCATTTGAAGTGATAGAGATGACGCGTTCTTTAAAAAAGTAATAAGATTCTTTTATTACATCTTAACGACCAACCAAATCAAATAAGAGCTTGTAAAAACTCCAGCTTGTCCCTTTGATTTTACTGATGAACGTGATACAATCAATGAAGTATAAGCCCGAAGGGCTAAAATCGAATCTTCTTGGTAGGATTTTAAGCTTACCAAATCCTACCAAAGTTGTGCGGCCTAGTGCGGTTAGAATCATAAAAAAAGTAAGCTAAGGGACTGGTTACAAGTTTGAGAAGGGTTCTAAGATACAGAAATTAATAGAATCAATGACAGTACGTTTTTAAACATTATACATACATAATTCTTGATTTTACCCAGCCGGCACACAACGTCAAAACAACGTCCATTTGACATTCATAACGTCCAAATAACGTTATTTGAACGTTAAAGCAACGTTGTGTGCCAGCTGGGTAAAAGAGTAGAGTTGCAAACTAACATGTATGAAGAACTAGGCTAGCTATTTATGAATTCTGGAGAAAGAAATGCTTCCTCATGCTTCTTTTAAACTCCAGCAGAAGGAAATCCGTCCAAAAGAAGAAAGAGTTTCGAATAACGTTACGGCAGGCTGATAGATACAATACACAGGTTTCGAATTAAATTTTTGCTTAGCTTTAGCTTTGATCCCATGTAAATTTGCACGAAAAATATCAAGTAAACAGAACGAAAATTGGCCGTGTATCAAGCAATTTTAGCTCATTTTTCCATTTTGACAGACTTCATGGGTCATTATGAAAACAAAAAACATTAAAATAAAAAGTCAATCGTTTAATCATATTTCTTTTATTGAATTTAAAATAGAAAAACATATTTTGAATGAACACCTGGCTTTCAAAAGAGAAGAAAGGAAAGCTATCAACCTTTTATAAGGCATTTCCCCTTATCGCTCCTTTTATTTACTTGATTTTTTCTCTCGCGCCAGATTTAATTCGAAACCCGTGTATTCAAAATGTCTCTGTGAGCGCAAGTTTGTCGAAAAGTGAATGTGCATAAAAAAAGATAAATTACCAAAAACAAAAAGAGACTTATTAAAAAATATAACAAAAACGATTAAAGTTTATTCTGAAATTCTATGAAAAAACGGTCACAGCTAAAATTGCACCTCTTGAAGAATTGCAAAGGTTAGAAAGCGAAAAAAGGCGACAATGGAGTTGACTAAATGAAAAATTCTTCTCCGTTTGGCGTGACATGGAGTTTAGTAAAGTCTAATCAGTCTGATCCGAGCTATATGATAGGCAGGAATTAGAAAGGAATATTTGACTATACTCATTGCATTAAATTCGTAACATTGCAAATTATGATTGGCAAGGATTATAAGTACCCTAGCTAGATGATAGACAGGACAAAATTCAAATTCAAATTTTAGTGGGGGTATAGCGGACAAAAAAATGCCCGCGCGACTACGGTCGTAAAGGTCTATTGCGGAGGATTGTCAACACGCTTGGCTTACAACAGATGATTGTCATCTCTTCAATACACTTGAGACAGTTCAGAGAAAAAATAAAATAAATAAAAGTTTAAATTGGATGAAAAAAAGTACAATTAAAGACCATTCCTTTTAATTGTAAATCCCTTGAGTGTGGTAGCAAAAAAAAAATGAGGACACATCTTTGACTTTTGTTTTGATTTTGACCTATCACACATCTTGGTGATTAAAATTAGGGCCGACTAAAATTAGGGCCGACTAAAATTAGGGCCGACTAAAAATTTAGAAATGGCCAAAATTTAATCATTAGTCGGCCCTTAGTGACTAAATTTTGACGAGGTGACTAAAATTAGGGCCAACTAATAATTAAGGCCGACTAATAGTTAAGGCCGAGAAGGTATATATTTTTCGACCAGAAAGCATTTTGTATTTGAAATGATGATAGTTCTGCTTTAAGAAGCATCGATGTCTTGAGATTCGCTTCCTCTCTTGAACTGATGAACTCGTTGTTTCTGAAAAAATGAACGAAATAAAAATGATATAACCATACCATAGAGTTATAAAAGCCAAAAGGGCTAGATGTCGTGCTTTAAGCCAGCACATGCAAACAAAATTGAATATCGGAAAAAAATATTGTTGCTATTGTTTTCGAAAACCCGCGAAGCTTCTGATTGGTCAAGCGCTGAAATTCTGTTGTAATGTCGCGTGACTAACCACGGCACACTTTTCAGCAAAAGTATGCCATCTAGCCCCCCTTCGGGCTTTATAAATCTATGAACCATACTCCCGAATTTCCCTAAAGTCCCGAACAGTAGGGGGACGTCTGAATGAAATTATAAGCTAAAAACAGGCAATTTAGAGCAGTTCAGCTTGTGATAGCTGAAAATATTTGCAAAAATAAAAAAAGGGTGGGGGTCCGAAAATGTTTCAAAATTAATAACCGGTTAAGGACGTTTATTCGGGACCTTAAAGTAAATCTAATAAGGCTACATACACATGATGGGCTTTTCCAGAAATAGTCCGTGCACCCTCTGATATCGGACATCCAGGGGGTAGGTCCTTATAAGAGGGAGAGAAAATGACTGGATATCCAAGAGGTACAGGACAAAATGTCTGGATATCCTTAACCCTTCTATTCACTTGGACATCCAGGATATTAAGGAGGTCTTTATTTTTAAGCCTGGCACCAATGGGGCTGTGGAAATCGAAAATAGTTATCCTCAACAGGGAAGGGTACGGAAAACTTCTGGAAAAGCCCGTTCGGTGATCGTTCCTTTTTAACACATTGGGCTCTTCCAGAAAATGTCCGTAGATCGGGGTTGGAAGATATATTGTCCGGGGGTAGCGAAAAATCATCAAAATTTGCCTTGTCCGGGGGGTAAATTTGCTCCGTCCTGAGGTTATTTGGGTTGTCCGGGAGGTAAAACCCGCTGTCCGGGGGGCAAAAAGTCACTTTGTCCGGGGGGTAAATCACTGAAAATTGTTATATCCTCCACCCCCCATATTCAAATTTCTTATGTAAAAGCCCATTACATATACCTTATAGACATGGTTGTAAGCTTCTCTGATGAGCGGATAAGGGAAATAAATATCCAATTCTTGTTGAGTCATGTACGAAGATTCTTTCACGATCTACGAATAGAAAAAGAACTTTAAAATTATTTACAATCCAATAATAACGGTTGAATCAAGTCGAAATTTTTCACTAAGCGTCGTAAAAAAATGATTAAAGCCAGATGTTCAGCCAGAAGTAGACTCGTAAAGCCAATCTATACATGTATTGTGTGCTTATCTTGCTGGATCTTGTAAAAATAGTGTAAAAATATTTTTTCCCGCCAGAATTTTGTGCTGATATAAGCATGAAATGTCTTTATTTTCCTCGTTCTGACCGATCTTGCTCCACATCCGTATAAATTCAATATCAAAAAGCTTGTAAATAAAAATTGATGAGTAAGCAAACAATATCACTCTTATTTAAAAATAAAACCTTTAAATTCAAAGCATTCTTGATGAACTGAATTATGCAATTTTAGAAAGTACTTTCTTTAAACGGATTAAATTTCGCGAGTTTAAATTTCGCGATTTGGCGGTTACAGTGCTATTCGCGAAATCAAATCCATGCGAAATTTTCCGAAATCCTGAATCGCGAAAATAAATCCCAAAAAAATTTCGCGAATTAATGACCTTGCGAAAGTCAATCCGATTAAAGTAGACAATCTAAATGAAGTCTAAAACTTACCAAATCAAGCAGGATGTAAGCAGAGCCTCTCTGTTTGGGAATCATATCTTTGCTGACATTTGATTGGTCAGTACTCAATTTCAACAATCCGGTTGCTGCGATCTGTTGATAGGTAAGAAGGGTGATCAACTATTAGGTGGTCTTTATTGGGCCATTCTGTTTTATATCTACATGGGATCGTACGAATTTTCCCAAAGGGGTCTAAAGGCCGGTCTCCACTTGCGCGCGCTGCGATCGCACCTTTTGGCTTCAATCCTTTTTCCTTGGAAAAAAGATTACGTCATTAAAATGCAGCGCGCGCTCGAAAAAAAAGTTAAACACATTTCAACTTTTTTCAACCGTTACGTCATATCGCGCCAATGGAGTTGCTTCATTTTTCTTTTGACCAATAGCTTGGGCGCTCTGCTCGAAAAAGTGCGATTGAAGCGCGCGCAAGTGGAGACCGGCCTTAAGGAAAGTTTTTTATTTTCCCTTCCAGATAGAATATTGATTCGAGCTCGTCCGACCACACTTTAATGTATGAAGAAGAATTTTTCCTTTTTTTTGCGAATTTTTTCTATTTTCCAAGAATTTCTTTTGGCGTGCGACCCCTGTATGGATATTAAATGGAGCAGTCCATTGTTTTTTTTTGTTGTTTTTTTGTCGATAGTTACGTTGAGTCTTTTTTTTACTCTTTTTATTTGGAATATTGAAATATTGTTACTCTGATAGTTATATCAACCCCACAGAACAAAAAATCTGCGTCCAGGTAGCCATTCCATATGATTAGACGGAAACGTCTATTGGATGGATTCCTGGCCTGCATCCCCTCCCCTAATTTATACAAACTTAAATATGTAAATTTTTAATGATATGCAGGCGAATAAATAAGTTTTGAATTGAATTGAATTTGAATTGAGTTTTATTAAGGGTTTTTGTTCCTAGCTTAATGATGAAATGTACTTTAAAGCAGAAGGATAAGGATACCCAGCTAGCACACAACGTTGTTTCAACGTTTATTTAACGTTCACAACGTCCATTTAACGTTAGATGAACGGTGAAACAACGTTGTGTGCCAGCTGGGTATTTTAACCAAAATTTGGAAACAATTTTAAGGCAAGTTGCATGCGCCAAAGTTTTCTCCGAAGAAAAGTTTGCCGGACTAAGTTTTGCCTGACTAAGATTCTACATTCAGGTAGTTTAAAAAAAAGTAAATTAAATCTAATTAAAGGTTTTATTTTTACATAAGTGTTCCCGTTTTATATCAGACACACATTTGATATCAGGACTGTCTTTTGTTATATTATGCTGATAAGCGAAAAATGTTTTTCTTTTCCTTTTTTAGCTTAATCTTGCTCCACATCTGTGTCAATTCAATGTGAAAAAGCTTGGAAATTAAAATTGACGAGTAAGCAAACGATATCACTCTTATTTAAAAACAAAACCTTTAAGGTGGCATACAAAACGATTACGTCCTCATGAATAAACTTACCTGAAGAAAGATTTGAATCTTCTCTTGAACGCTCTCTCCTGTGATCGTGAACAGTGCTTGCGGTAACAAGTTCAGAGTGTAGGCTAGACAATGAATGTTGTTCTCATGGGCTGTAGCGAAAAAAAATTGATGTTTTATTGACAGTAGATAGATATGATATGAGCCCTCCAAATACATTCAGGATGGGTCCTACCCACGAAGGAGTAGGAATCACGGCGCTGACAGACACTGCGACTTGACAAACGCGAGCTGCTAAGCCATGTCGTATACCATGACACTCGAACGACACTGGGAGAGCGATGCTCATGCGAGGCCGAACCTTATGAGTGCCACGGCACGTTACAATGTCTGTCTAATCTACCCACACTCTTGTATCAGAGTAATTCCCCTAACATGGCATGGGTTGACCCGGGTGAAGGTATATTCAATTGCCAAGTGAATTGTAGAGATACGGTGGGTATCGAACTCGGGCCTCCCAGGCGGGAGTCAAGGCTGATAACCAATACACCACTACACCACTACGCCTTATTGGCAGTTGCGATAAAAAAGATTCAGCTGACCCTCTCTAATTCGATTCTCAAGGGGAACTAGAATTATTTCGTATGCAAGAAATTCCAATTACAGAAAGAATTTATACAAATTTAAAGAGGGTAACAATATTCTAATTCGAATTAGGCAAAGTTTGGAATGATAATGAGATAGCTACGAGGTGCCTACAAATGGAGGGATTTTTATAGAGCGCCTACAACATCTAAGATAGTGGGCAGATTATAAAGTAACATTCGAGCTCAGAGTCATAATCTTTAAAAGTAATGGCGGAAATCGAGAGCACCCAAAACGCACAATATAGTAGGTGGATTATAAACTCAGGGCACAGAGTTGTATTTGGAGGAGTCTTTAAACGCGATAGCGAAGATTAAAAGCGCCCAAAACGCCCAAGATAGTGGGCGGACGGTAAACTTACCTTCGAGTACAGAGTTATATTCGGAGGAGTCTTTAAACGCAATAGCGAAGATTAAAAGCGCCAAAAACGCCCAAGATAGTGGGCGGACGGTAAACTTACCTTCGAGTACAGAGTTATATTCGGAGGAGTCTTTAAAAGCGATGGCGGAAATCGAGAGCGCCCAAAACGACAACAACAAAGTCCAGATCATGCCGTCTTCTTCATTCTTCTCACGACTGTTCCGTAATGCGTGGTAGAGTTCCGCATCGAATTCACATTCTATTCCGGCTGCTTGTGCCATCTCGTGTGTTAGCTACGGAAAGAGAAATGTGGAAAAATGAAGGTAATTTCATGGTTGAACTTGATATGATAGAAAATCCTCTCTTGGCTTGTTATGTGAAGAAACCACCGATCTCTAACTACTTGACTGGATCTTCCCAATTAAAGGAAACGTGTCCAGTGTTGGACTGTCCCGTAGTCTTGTTTGCAATTCCAGGTTGTCAGCAACGCGATCCGAATGTTTTGAAATTTAAACGTAAATATAAGGTAAATTAGACAACAATATGGCGGACTAGTTGACCATAAAACTGGGCACAAGTCCACGAAAATCTGTGGGTAGTTGTCAAGTGAATATGATAGATATCTGTCAAGTGTAGATAGCAACTAGGTATCCGTTGCGTAAATTAACTGACGAACGAACGAACGAACGAACGAACGAACGAACGAACGAACGAACGAACGAACGAACGAACGAACGAACGAACGAACGAACGAACGAACGAACGAACGAACGAACGAACGAACACAAAGCGAACGAGGGAGCGAATATAAGAACGAACGGACGGATGGACGAACGAATGAACGAACGAACGAACGAACGAACGAGAACAATATAAAATACCGTTGATTCATTCCTTGTATTGTTTCCTTTGAAATCCTTCAAGACGTGCATCAAGTATGGAACTCGCTTTGGAAGTGTCTGATAAATTAAAACAAAAATATTCGATAGAATAGTTCCATTTATACTGAGACGGAAAAATCGTCTGAGACGAGTAGTTTGTAAAATTGGATCTGTGGAGGAGATCCTATTTATTGAAAAATGAATGGAAAGTACATTTTTTAAATTGCTTCTCACAGACAAATTTATCGTCTCAGTATAAATAGAACTAATGAATATAGCGAGAGTTACGAGAGTTACGAGTGTTAGTTGATAGAGGATTGTTAATGAAAGGGTTAAAATTGATTTACTGAAATCGGAGAAATCTTCGATCTGATTTCACATTTTCATGAACTTTTGTCCTTTTCGGGAATATAAAACTCGCCCCCGATATTTCGTATTTACATGACAACTTGGCGCGAAATATCAAATCTCGCAAAAATTTACCCGATCAAAGCATAATGGTCTTCTATACTTGAAAGTCCAAACTGCAAATTTTAGGGTTTTCTTATATAAAATTCTGATAAACTATGTAGCACCAAATAACAAAATTCAAAATGTGCACTTTGATGGACATATCACCATTTTAAAGCGAGAACAGATACGAGAGGAGTCGGAAAAAATTATACAAGGAATTGGAAAATAAGGAAAAATGGTCTCTTCGGAAACTTGGGATGAGCTGGAGTTTTTACAAGATACTTCGCTAATTGGTCATTTGAAGTGATAGAGATGACGCGTTCTTTAGAAAAAGTAACAAAATTGTTTTATTACTGGTTAAAGACCAACCAAATCAAAAAAGAGCTTGTAAAAACTCCAGGAAACTTACATCTTTCAAACCAGTGGATATGAGCATCCGGAAAAGCAAGAGAATTCCGATGTTCGTCGACCGTGTGATTAACTCATCAAATGCTTTGAACGAAGAAAAAAAATATGAAAAGAAATATGAAGATGAAAGAGAGAACTATTCAAGGCGTTCATTAGCCGTTACCGAATTTATGTATTCGAGATAAATCGAGGGGGACGGTATAAAGCAAAGTTGACATGGGGCCGAAATCACCGTCCACTTTGCTCGACGACGGTAAAAACAACACCTTTCTTTTTTCCAGTGAAAGATATTTGATTGTTTGTAAATTGATAGATCTTGAGGATAGGTAAAAACACCTAAATATCGTCGTCTTTTTAGGTGAGCAAAGGTGATATAGAGCCGTACATCGACTATCAACTTTGTTTTGTATCATCTCACTTACCGTAGCCCTCGATATCCTCCATGTTATGTTTTCTACGGCAAGATTGAGGTTTCTGCCGGTAGTGGCAAACCTTAAAGAATTTCTCTTTTAGTAATAGGCCAACCTTCAGGATCAGTAGCATCTTTCGCAGAAGGTCACCACATATGATTGGTTCGAAAGTAGATAGGATTTTGAGTTAAGGGGGGGGGGGGCTGCGAATTAGGCCTGGCAAAGTCTTTATGGCCAAAAAAACTGACGTTGTAGGCAAAACATCTAACCCCAAAAATACACGCAAGATTTACGATGTTTTAAACAATTTTCTTTAGCTTAAAGTTAATAAGTACTGAAAAAACCGGGGTGTTTCAATACATAACATCATGGATACCATGAATTTAGAGTGGTTAATTGCTTCACCATGGTTGCTCACAATACCCCCTCCTCACTTTTTAATCGTTCAAATCTGCAAAACCTACCCAGACGGCACACAACGTCAAAACAACGTCCATTTGACATTCATAACGTACAAATAACGTTATTTGAACGTTAAAACAACGTTGTGTGCCAGCTGGATACCCAGTCCTTTTATAAGACCTAAACTCTTGCAAATTTCGGCTACATGTTTTTTTCTTTATTAAGCATTGCACTTATAAGCTTAACTAGGCTCAGATATGGCAAAAATTAAAGCATATGCTAAACATTACCTTGAGATTTCTCTTTCAGAACTTGTTTCTTTTTTGCTGAAATTTTACGGATTTTCGAAATTTCCCTTAAAATTTTGCTTAGGATATAAGCATCCCTAACAATCCCTAAAAGTATTTTTCAGCTTTGTAAATCTCTCGATCTAAGCATTTCCGAGCCAGCTGTTGGATTTTTGTATGCTTGTTAAAAAAACATGTATCTATGAACTGAACGAAAAACTATTTGGGGATTTGAGCTGGAAAGTTTCTGGCGCCTTCACAACTCAGTCATCGCTCCTTATTGCGAAAAGGATCAAATTTTACTTACTTTTGATTCTCTTGAGAACATCAAATACATCGAAATTCAGGGGGTGCTCGCAAACGTACCCTAAAACGTCTTTATTGACCAAAATCATTTTCTATAAGGAGAATAGATAGTGATGTAATCTTTTTCCGTTTTTCCATCGGACAGCGACGACGTTCGAGTAAACGAGGGTCGACTGCAAACAACGTTCCATAGAATGTGAGAGTGTAAAGGCTCGGGGAAACGAGAAGTTCTTTTCGAGTTGGTGCAATGCAACATGCTCCATCCCATCAACGCAAGAAAAAAAGTGCGGACAAAAAGTGAGGGAAATACCCAAAAGATTTTATGCCTGAGACTAGGGTTGTCACAGGTTTGCCAAGTTCAAAATTCCAGACTTTTAGTCTAAAAAGCCATGTTTTTCAGATTTTTTACTTGAAAATATCAGAGAATTTCCAGATATTTTGACAAAAAACCCAATATTTTCCAGACATTTTATCCATTATTAGGAAGGTTTTCAGTCTTTCCTTAACGTCATTTGAAAGGCCAGATTGAGGAATACAACGCAATGAAAAATTCAAGAATGAACACGATTTAAAGATTTGGTTGCGAGCGTAAAGGGCTACATACACTACACAATATATTGTCGGGCAATATATTGATGATATATTGCTGAATGTCGACAATATATTGAAAAGGTGTCCGCAATATATTGTCAGCTCAATTTGCAATATTCCAACAATAAAGGGGGATTGTTTACAGAAAGAAAATTCCTTTTTATAATAGAGTACCAGTTGTTTACTTCGTACATTACGGTCCGCAAACCATATTGTTGAATATTGTTCGTCAATATATTGTGTAGTCTAAGTAGCCCTTAACGAGCAGAAATTTTTAGGAATTTCAAATGCCAGGGTAAAAGTTTCCTATTACCGGAAAGTTTACATTCAGGACTATTTCCTTCAAATACTATTATTTTCCAGACATGTCTGCCAATAGCGCTCCGCAAAACATACGTCATAATTATTACTTTTCACTTTTTTTGACATTTGTACGAGTTGCAATCCCACAATTCAACGCGGCTCAATTATAGATACGTGCAAGCTGTTATATATCTTTTGTCAAACGATGCAATTGACGTGCAAAAGAGATTAGCACAAAGGTTGACGGGATTGGAACTCGTACAAACACATCGAGAGTAATGATTATGTCAAAAATAAAATCTATTTTTAGATTCAGCGCGGTGCGCTATTCCAGACTTTTCTAGACGGGTATGCCAATTCCAGACGTTTTCCAGACTTTCCAGACTTTCCAGACTTTCCAGACATTTCTGGAGGACGCGGCAACCCTGGGGACAATGGAGCAAAATTGATTCGAGAAAGCGTTTCAGGTTGGTGGGATGGAGCATGTTGCATTGCACCAACGCGAAAAAAAACTTCTCGAGTCCCCGAGCCTTAAGCTTTTTTCACATGTACGTAAAATTTCTCTTAAAGACCTAGAAGAGTGGGGAATTTCCCTAAGCTTACATAGTGTTTTAAGGCCTTATGTAGAGTTGCTTACGTTCAAAAAGTTTTGAACTGAAGGAAAAGTCACGTAAGACCCTCTTAATCAACAAAAACTGTACATAATGTCGGGGAAATTCTCAAAAGACACCCTTACGAACGATTTTCCTGAAGTAAAATTTTACGTGCATTTGAAAAAAGCTTAAAGGCTTTAATATAATTTTTTTACTGAAAACTAATTTGCGGGAGACAAAGAAAAACCCACTGGTCGTGTAAACCCACCTTTAATTCTTCGACTTCACCGATGATCCTTGATACGAGCTTCCTTGAGAAATGTCGAACGCCATACGCCCCGAGTAATTCCGCCAACGCCCTCATTTCTAAGGGGGAAAAGAATGGCGATAGAAAGGATGTGAATTCTAGAAAAAATGGCTTATCGACTCTCCCGATTTTATCGATTATCGCAGTCAATCGATAAAATATCAATCTATATTGGACGATGAAAAGGATCTGAGGCCGTCTATGTATAAGGTGTTGTTTTTGTATATTTCTTAAACATCTAGTTGCTTGTATAAGTTTGTTGTTTGTGACGTTGTATTGTTTCCAAGGATAAACCAATGGGCGTGGTAAGCGTTTTTACGGCAGTAAAATAATATCAATCGATTGGTTATCGATTTGCCAATAATCGATTGGTCATCGATTAATAAATATCATCGATTGTGTCGAGTGGGAGAGTCTGGACAGTTAAAAGCGGTCGTTTGATGATAAAACATTTTCAAATTCCCATTGGGAATTAAATTTCGCGGTTCACAACCCAAGGTATTATATAGATTTGATCCTCGCGAAATTTTATTCCATTAAAGTAAACTTTAAACGTGATGTATACTGACCTACAAGATCTGTGTATTCTTCGACGCGCGGATATCCTGCCTTGGAACGCGTGATCAATGAAAGCCGCGCGGGCGAATAAACGGCACCGCCATTCAGGAACAAGCGTTTGAGGAGAATGTCGTTGTACCTGCATGGAAAGAAAGCATATTTTGTTAGACTTTTTTGCGCACTGCTCTTGTTTTGAATATTGAATTTTTCCAAATTACACACCTGTGTCACAGACCCACTGGGAGCCGTACCCCCCCCCCACTGGAAAATTTGGGAGAAATTTCGTCCCAGGTGTGACGATTTTTTAAACTAGGAACAATAGAATTTCTATCCCCATCGGGAATTAGATAGAAATGTTTATCCCAACTGAGGAAAAAAGTTCCAGTGGGGCTGTGAGACAGGGGTGTCAAATAACGTCGCATGCGAAATGAGTTTTCAATGAAACTATGGAAAGTTTTGAAACCTAAGCCAACCAGCTGTGTTTTGAACATTCCTTTTTTAAATCCCCATTGATAAACTTCTCTTGTTTTAAATTTCTATTATGTTTAATCCTATTAAAAAGCAGATTCCCGGTGGGGGTCATTGGTGACTGTGTCTATAGACAAAGGATAAGACCTAAAAGCCTGGATCTGTCAATTGGCGATACTCCACTTACCAGAAAGTATAGGTGCTTGTGAGAGTCGGTCCACCAGAGTTGTCACAGTTTTGCGTTTGTTGCAGTAGTGTTGCATTGAAAATACGACCCATATCAAGGTTGACGAACTCCTCCAAACGATGTAAAGAGGTGATGTATGATTTGATGTCTTTGATCAACGCTGATGGTTTGGCAATCTCGTGCGTCGCTTCGTAATTGGAGTTCACGGAAGTCTGTCGAATCACGGACGCCTTTGCCATTGGAGCCAGTTTTGAATTCATAATCAATTAAGTTTTCATTTGGAGTCGTGGGACCTTTAATACAATGGAGTTTCTATAACTCGAACACGCACCGGGAATGTAACTTTGTTTCAGTTATGGAAATTTATAGATATGGAGTAAGGTTTAAAAGGAATTGTCGATAAAGGGGGGGGGGGTGCCGCCCTTTAAGCCATTGTTACACTGATCAATGTATTTAGAATAACCCATTTAACTATGGTTACGAAAATCTTCACCCATTGAGAAGGAGGATTTACTTTATAAAAATATGTAGTCACCTGTTTTCAGAACCCTGTATAAATTGAGGCTTTTATCCAGAACAAACTTTACCCCCAAACTGTTTTGAGATAAAAATTAATTTTTTCGAAGTAATCGATCACCCCTGATAACCTACTTTATTAGTAAAGACCCCCTGAATAGCCACTCCTTAAAAGATGCTCAAAGCCCTGGATAGCTTCTCTTATAAAGATGCTAATCCCATGGATATAGTATTTTTTACTTGAAACGACACTTTACCCCCTGGACATCCGAATCCCTTGTAGATGTTTAACCCCTGGATAGCCATTGGGAACAAAATCGTAAACCTCCCTGGATATCACATATCCCTCAACAGGGGGCCAACGGAACTATTTCTGGAAAAAGCCAATATTGGTACATACCTGTTGATGGTCTTGCTGAAGAATTCTTCCAGATGTGAAACGAGATATTCACGTGGCGAAAAGACATGCTCCCAAACCACCAGGTCTTTGCAATGTGTAATGGCCGTCAATAAATCGATCTAAAGGTTACGAAGGAAAATTTTGTTTATCTGGCATTTGTCGTAGAAATTTTTATCCGACACGCTAAAGCTCAGAAGTTCGAGAAAACTTTAAACATCTGGAAATTTGAGATAGCGGAAATTCGCCAGACTGCGTCCAGGATTTTGCAGCGGTAGACCTGGACCCCAGCCCTCGTTTTCGGATTTTCGGGTCCAACTACAATATTGCGGTACATGAAAAGCCGACTCAACTCATAACAAGCTTTAGCGACTTCGCGAATGATCAGAAGACTTCATTACACTTTTCCGTAAATTGGCCTTCCAGGGTAGTCCCCTAGTGAGAGAGGTTGACGTCCAGGGCCTAGTCTAGATATAGAATAGGAAATTGGGTGGTCTGGTTTTTTGGATGAAAAATCAGGGTTGGTCAAAAAAAATCGGTTGAAAAATCAGGGTCAATAAATTCAGGTGGAAAAATCTAGGGTGGCAAAGTAAAATTGGGAAAGGGGTAAAATCCAAGGGGGGTCTTGAAAAATAATTGGGGAAAAAATCCAGGGGGGTCATCTTTTAAAAAACGATTCTCTCCAACATAGGGGTACACATTTTTTTTCTGGAATAGCCCATTGAGTTTCAAGCCGAAGGCTATAGCCGAATATCTTCAATTTTTCTCAAGTAAGAAAAAGAGAAACCTTGAAACCCTTGAAAACTTTCTTTGTTTTCGCAGTTTGACACTTTTTTAAACTGTAACTGTAAATGTTTACTTTCAATGTACCCCTGTTTCTTAATTTTTCTTTTTTAAGAATTTTGGAAATTTTTTTTTCGTCCGATTGCTCAAATCTAAAGTTTTAGTCTATAAAAGCCTTATTTGGGGGTATTAATGGGTGCAATTTCCAACCCTTGGCAATTAGGTGCTCCTCGTTCATTAAAATTTGACGATTTTTCCACCCCCCCCCATTCATTTATTAGGCCCCTGAGAGTAGGCTTCTAAACACCCTCAAACGAAGTATGTTCGCTTCACGTGTATCTGACGTTTATGATTTCGTGGTACACTCTGTGCGCATTGTCTGTTTGATAAAAAGATTCCCGTACGGAGATCTCTGCGATGAAGTATGATTTATCAATAGCAAAACTCTTCTCGTCGTCTCCTCTCTCTCATCCACACTCTATCACAGCAGTCGATTTGAAATATCAGAAGATACAATGCCAACAGACCCTCTACATAGATATTGGGCCTGTGTACAGACTAGTAACAGCGATATTTAAATAATTAAGTCTGCCACCGCAGTCGGAGGCGACCCGAAGGCTCCTCTTTCGATAGCTATCTACCCGAAGGTAGGGGAGGGCGCCACTCTTTTTCTCTAGATTGCTCCACTTACCCTTGATCCTCTCAATTGTTGGGCATCAAGCAGAGAGGCATCAAGTACCATTTTGAGAATCTTTTGTATAACCCAGCTGGGGCTTTAACCCACAACCTTGTGAACCGTAGCCCGATGCTCTACCACTGCACTACGGTCGCTTATTTGAATAACTTTTACCTGTCCATGGTATTTGGTATCAATAGGTTTTTGCGCTTCCACTGTTTTTCGCCTCGATTCTTCACCAGGCTTGGGCGGAACAGGGCGTGGGCGGTCCTTTTTTGATTTCGATTCTTCAAGAATTTTGTGGAAATTGACAGCGGTACCTGGATCCAGCTGAAGTAAAAGAAAATATCAATTTGTGAGCTGGGTCTCGCAATGGTTTGCATTTTTACTCGGAAGAGACTACAATTGTAATTTAGGCCTTTTTAAGGCAGATTTCCATCTCAGTTTCAAGGTTTTGTGTTCATGATACGGTTGACTCTCTCTAATTCGATCTTAAAGGGACACAAAATTTTCTTCCAATCAGAGAAAAATTCGAATTATAGAGAGTATCCCAGTTGGCACACAACGTTGTTTCAACGTTCATCTAATGTTATATGGACGTTGTGAACGTTAGATAAACGTTGAAACAACGTTGTGTGCCAGCTGGGATTTTAAACCACTTTGTAGCTTAGGGGACCATTATTTCAGTTCGAATACAGTACAGAAAGATTCGAATAAAAGAAGTTCGAGTAAAAGACACTGCACTGTATACACCCGTTGGTAAAGGTTACCTTATCAGCCCTTTTTACACCGGCCCTTATTGGCGTTATTCTTGGGCTCGTGGCGTAATAAGGGCCGGCGTAAAAGGGGCCGGCGTTAAATTAGTGTCATAAGATTAATTTCAAGGACCTCCACGTAGGTCCCAATTAACGTACTTGTCTAGTGAGCCTCAAATGTTCTTCGCAAAGTTGACTGATGTAATGCGTAGCCTTGAAAGCAATCGTCTCCAGAAACGAATTGACGGCCGACAAACTACGATCTCCTATCGGGTGTCGCTGAAAATGAAAGTGAAAGAGTCATATATCTACTAGACTAGAGCCTCCAGTCCTTTTGAGGCTATAATCTTAAAAGAGTATTTTACACCATATTCATATTCTCTCGCAAATAATTCACCTCAGAAACTTCGAAAATAAATAGCATTGGGCTCTTCCAGAAAATGTCCGTACATGGGGGTGGAGGATATATTATTGTCCGGGGGTAGCGAAAAATCATAAAAATTTACCTTGTCTGGGGGTAAATATGCTTTGTCCGGGGGAGGGGTTCAACTGATGCTTGTCCGGGGGTTAAAACCCGTTGTCCGGGGGGTGTAAATCACTGAAAATAGTTATATATCCTCCACCCCCCCATATTCAAATTTTTTTCTGGAAAAGCCAATTTAGGTAGTCAAGAACCGATTGATTGATTTTTCAAATTAAAATTTTGAATCTCAAATCATGGTTAAAAGGTTTATGATATTTTTAGAATTGAACTACATGTTTTCTTATAAAAACAAACTATATAAGAACATAAGGCTTCGATGACCAAAATATTAGGAACGAACTAAGAACATTTTAAGGCTTTGCAGACTCTAAAGCACCCAATTTCTTAGGGTCAAGATGAACATTTTACAAGAATTTTTGTCATTGGATTGGTCGTTTACTGTTCAAACAAAAACTTTTATTGTATTTTTCTAAAGAACGCGTCATCTCTATTGTTTTGAATAACGAATTATGTGAGCATCTTGTAAAAACTTCATCACAACTGATTTCTTAGGAACAAAATAAGAACATTTTAGGCTTAAAACTCGAAAAAGTCAAGAACACCGGCGGCTTCTAAAATTTTTTATGTTCTTATAAAAAGAAAGGAGTGTAAATATTTGTTACCTCTTCTGGACAAAGCTCGTGTGTACAATTCAAGAAATGGGTGCATGTCATTGGATAAGCAATGGCGTATCTGTGAAAACAAACATGACAATATCGATACTACTAAGTAAGTAAGTCTGCGAACGCAGTCGGAGGAGACCCGAAGGCTCCTTTTTCGATAGCTATCTACCCGAATGTAGGGGGGCGGGGCGCCAGTCTTTCTCCCTGGATTGCTCCACTTACCCTTGATCATTCTCTTAATTGGCGAGCATCAAGCAGAGAGGCATCAAGTACCATTTTGGAAATCTTTTGTATGACCCGGCTGGGGGTTGAACCCACAACCTTGCGCACAGTAGCTGGATGCTCTACCACTGCACTACGGCCTATACTACTAGCGACCGTAGTACAGTGGTAGAGCATCCGGCTACGGTTCGCAAGGTTGTGGGTTCAACCCCCAGCCGGGTCATACCAAAGATTCCCAAAATGGTACTTGATGCCTCTCTGCTTGATGCTCAGCAACTAAGCGAAGGATCAAGGGTAAGTGGAGAAATCCAGGGAGAAAGAGTGGCGCCCTCCCCTACCTTCGGGTAGATAGCTATCGAAAGAGGAGCCTTCGGGTCGCCTCCGACTGCGGTCGCAGACTTACTTACTTATACTACTACTACGTTTTTCTTGATCTCCATTCAAACAAAAGTGAGAACTTTAAAGGACATCGTTTAACTTATCTCCTAGCATTTGCTTACATAGACGATGCTATAGTCCGTGTAATATATTATTATGATATTACGATATAACATTGTTGTATATTTTATAAAACGTAATGTTGCGCGGCGGAAAATGGAGTCTGTGTTTGTACACATAAGACATTGAGCCCATCCGACTATTTTTCGCCCGCGCGGACAAAATTTCCGCCTGATTTGGGGTAGCTCTCGGACGGGAATTCGATAAATGAAGAGTATCTCCTTTTGAAAACATATCAGAGGGGAAGTGTGCAGCCTAATGGGCCATTCCATTTTATATCCATACAGAAGGTTGACGAACATTTCCAAGGGGTAATCGGAGAGGAATTTCCAGGAAGTATTTTTTCATTTTTCCAGGGGGGGGGGGTAAAAGGTTGTTCCGAAATTTCCAGGGGGTAAAATACTGATTTCAGTTCGTCCACCCTCAATTGGACATGAATTTTTCCAAGGTTTCTTTTAAAAGTTATGTCATTTTCCAAGGGGTATCCACACATTTTTAAGAATCTCTCTTTGCCTTGAATAGGTTCGTCCACCCCCCAGCCCAATATGAGATAATGTTAATAATAGTTCTTACTTCATCATCTGCGAGTTCTCTAAACAGCCCAAGAAATTTTGCTCGAAGAAACTTGGATAGAAGCTGAAAAAATGAAAGAGAAACATAAATAAACACTTAAAAGTCGCATACTTATCAAAGAAGATCTTTTCATACGACTTTCAAACTTGGATTTATGCTTTGAAATTTACGTCTTCAAGGAGCTTCCGAAAACTTAAAGTGACGTCAAGAAATATAACGTTCAGAGCCCTTTTGTGAAAAATATAAGATACGCTTGCATTAAGTTCCAGACGGCGAACTCCTTGAACAGTTTTAGATAAGGAAAAGATTGCTCCGTGTAAAGTTGTTGTCTGTCCCATCAAAAGCCGAATCACGCCGATAAGAGGGGATAGGTTTTAGCCAATGGTATGGTTTGTTTACTCGATATTTTGGTGACTTTTTATACGAAACGGCTAACCGGAAAGGTGTATTGAAATGTGTTACTACAGTGGGAGTCACACTCTGGCCTCCCAGACGAGAGTAGTCGCGCGGCTGAGGTCGAAAAACGTTTCATTTCGTGATACATCTTTTAGATTCCAAAAAAAAAAACGGAAACTCGCGAATTAGTATGTGTAGATTACAAAATCAAAAAGTTTCCACGATATTATCGTGCAAGTAACGAGTAATTGGCGATTTTTTGTGTTTCCAGGCAAAATTGCAAGGCCTGGAAATTCATGATTTTTGGGGGGTCTTCAAGTTAAAAAAAGACCTATATCACATGATAGAGCTCTTCAAACTGAGCAAAAAAGTGTATTACACCAAAGTCCCAACTTCTCTAGATCAAACTTTATTGGCCTATTTGTGGCAAAAAACTGATGGAAAACAGGGAATTTCCCCACAATCTGCATTAATTTATGCAAAATTAAACACCTTTTTGACCACAAATAGGGTGTATTGAAACATGGTACTACAGTGAGAATCGCACTCCCTCGCCTCCCAGACGAGAGTGAAGAGCAATGAACCACCCCACCACGCTAATCCACAACGTTTATTATACCCTACCATAAAATGGAAAGATCTGCGACATCATTGACGACTTCTTCTTGTTCATCCACAAGTTTGGTGTGCAAAATGATTGTATTCATCAACACTGCTAATTCCCGATTCTCTTTCAGCTCCGGTACTGATCCTCTGATACTTGTATAAGCCTGGAAAAACAAAAAGCAAATTGGTTATCTTAAAATGTTTTTTTTACAAGCACTGCACTTATCAAGCTTTACCTGAGCCTACGAAAAATGCATTTTGGCTTGGATTTTACGGATTTTTTGGAATTGTCTTTAAATTTTGCATCCTTTTTCAGCCTTGTCAAGCCCTCAAGTTTTTACCTAAGCATCCCCAAGCCTGTTTTCGAATTTTAGTACGCTTATAAAAAATCATATAACATATTAAATCATTGTTATGTTTAGTATCTGAAATCAAATCCATTCTAAGAGTTTGTTCCCCTGTGACTTAGCTACGTGGTCGATTTGCACGGGGCTCGAACCCCCAACCTTGCGGTCAGCAGGCAAGAACGTTACCACTCAACCACGCCCACAACTTACAGTGTAAAAAAAAAACTAAATTGAATTTTTCAGTAGTGTACCACCATTGTTCTCCTTTCCTTACCTGAAGTCGCATCCAATCTAAACGTACTCCACGGAGATCTGGAACTTCACCCGCTTCAACTAAAGATCGAACGAATTAGCATTATTAAGACTATGGTCACACGTAACGGTTCCGTTTCGCTACGAGGCAGAATTAAACCATTCATTCACCCGCTTCAACTAAAGATCGAACGAATGAACATTATTAAGACTATGGTCACACGTAACGGTTCCGTTTCGCTACGAGGCAGAATTAAACCATTCATTCACCCGCTTCACAACTAAAGATCGAACGAATGAACATTATTAAGACTATGGTCACACGTAATGGTTCCGTTTCGCTACGAGGCAGAATTAAACCATTCATTCACCCGCTTCAACTAAAGATCGAACGAATTAACATTATTAAGACTATGGTCACACGTAACGGTTCCGTTTCGCTACGAGGCAGAATTAAACCATTCATTCACCCGCTTCAACTAAAGATCGAACGAATTAACATTATTAAGACTATGGTCACACGTAATGGTTCCGTTTCGCTACGAGGCAGAATTAAACCATTCATTCACCCGCTTCAACTAAAGATCGAACGAATTAACATTATTAAGACTATGGTCACACGTAATGGTTCCGTTTCGCTACGAGGCAGAATTAAACCATTCATTCACCCGCTTCAACTAAAGATCGAACGAATTAACATTATTAAGACTATGGTCACACGTAACGGTTCCGTTTTGCTACGAGGCAGAATTAAACCATTCTATTGGTCAGAAGTGACGCAAAACTTGAATCTAACCAATAGAATGGCTTCATTTCATTTCGGAGCGAAATGAACCGTAGCGTGTGAACGCAGTCTAAGACTTTAATTAAGAACGAAATTTTTCGATCAAAACGCTTCAGGACTCAATTGAACCGGAGAGCATTAATGAGACTGAAACCTAGCCTATACTAGACGTCACGGCTTTAGCGCTCTCGATGCATTAGCCCCGCTATTGAGTAATCCTATCATTAATTAGGGTATCAACTTCAAAAAAAATCAAATTCCCATCAAAGATTTTGGTTGGCAGGGATTACGAAACTGCCTCCAGGGTTTATATGATGATGATGAAGCTTAGTGGGGTGGACGCTCGCCTAACATTAAATAAATGTTAGATGGACGTTGCCATCTTGTGCATCTTAAGCACTGACCTTTATATCGTCCCTCACATGACTAAAGGTTCAATCTCAAAAGAAGATGGAAAAATGGAAATCTTCCTGTTTTGCCTTTGAGATTGGCCTTTTTGTCATATGAAAACATTGACTATTCCTCTAAATGAAAAAAGGGCAATCTCAATCTCAAAGATGACCATCACAGTAAAACTTTAAATTTTGTAAGGTATCAATTTTGAAATTGAACCTTTAGTCATGCGAGGGACGATATATCCCTGGACCAAGCTACTCAATACCAGCCAACAAAAAATCTTTGATCGGATTTTTTTCGAAATTGGTACCCCAACGATGTAAAAATAATAGATAACCAACTTGCCTTGATTCTCAAAAAACATCCGTGTTACGGTTGTAAAAATATTAATGACATTTTGCATCGTAAAAAGTGCAATTAAATAAAAACTTGCTTCATTTGCAACCTTCTATTGGACAGAATCGATCACGTGATGTATATTTTTCCAAAATTTGGGTTAGAAAAAGTGTATTTTCCTATAGGCAGCCTCACAGAAGGAATTTTTTTAATTAGATATTATTGTTCTATAAACATTCATCTGTTTATTTTGTATCAGGCAATCTTCATGCACTTTTCATTCGTGAGATATCGCACTTCAAATCACACATATATTTTTCAGATAACATCATTTTATGAGCGTTTATTTATCCAGATGAAGATTAAGTGGTATCAGGCCGATCCGTAGTCAATTTGTCTAAAGATTGGTACCTTTATCTTTTGAAAACAATTCCAAAATTTGCAGTAAATAACAATTCAAATTTTCTATCAATTCAGTGGATGTCAAAAAGTGTGTCAAAATCTAGCTAAAAGCATAACACGCACTGCACACAGAGCTTTTTAAAGGAGTGCTCATTTCAATAGGAAAACAATGGTTGTTCTCTTGGGAGAAGTGCCTTCTAGAGGTAGTTGGTTATCTATTATTTTTACATCGTTGGGTACCCTAATGGCGGCACTACTCAATAGCGGTGAAAATACAACAAGAGCGCTAGATGTACTTTCCTGGAATACTTTAGATGATATAGCACCGTTAGACGTCAATTTCTGACATTGCAATGGCTTCCTCTCGGGTACCAATTTCAAAAAAACTCCGATCAAAGGTGGCGTATATAGCTTGGTCCAGGGATTTATAAAGGTCAATGATCTCATAGTATAAGAAAGCCGCGGCTGGAATGATGACGCTATTGTTTTTGTCGTAAACGGATGTTCTATCTGTGTCTCCGTGGTTTATAAGAACTAAGTCGAAGGTAACAAAATCCTTAACCTTAAAATTATTCATAATATTCAATTGAAGAACAATTACTTTTCAAGTCTCAACTTTTTCTAACTATCGTCTCTTATTACCTTATTTGAAGTATATTTTTATAAATTCCAAATAAATTTTTATAAATATAGGACCAAATAACACACATTTTATTAAAAGAACTAATTTTAAAATGTTAAACTTTGAGTTTACAAGTAATGATTTTTCAGAAGAATCAGGAAGGCATTTCGAGGCACTCAATTTTCTTCAAGTTCTTAAAGCACTGACATTCTGACGTTCTAGTACTTTTAAACCAAGAGTTTTTTCTTTTACTTTGATGTTATGAATGCGTGAATTATCAAGAGATTTGCGTTTATGAGCAAAATTACGTCTAACGAGGGAGTTTGTTAAAAGTCAAACTAAATTGACAATGGAAATTGTCACTGAACCATAAAAAAATTCGTTCTTACGAAATAGATAGAACAACAGAAATTCAGATGTACTCATTCCAGCCGCGGCTTTCTTTTACTATGGTGATCTTAAGGTGTCAAAAGAAAATATCACAAAAAATTGATAAGACATTATGAGAAAGGGCAACAACTCACTCTGTTTGACACTGCAAGCTGATAAATTTTCCACGAAATCTGTCATGATTAACGATTCATCTTCCGGACAAACCGAAATTCTCTGCAAAAAAAAAGAATTTAAAATACATATATAATAAAATACGCATGTCGAAAGAGTGGCTCTTTTTCGTAGTTTCTAGCCCCCTACATTTAGAGGGGGTCTCGGATTTTGATGAAACCAAGCAAGGGGGGGTTGTTTGAATTTCTCAAGGGGGTTTGCCAGTTAAAGGGGTATTGCTACGTAATAGGGGGTTCCCTCAAATATGGGTGAAACCAGGTGAAACTTAAAATTTTCATCTCAATGAAAAAAAGATTTCGCCTGCGGCGCTAAAGGTTAATTTACTTCTGTTTTTGAAAATGAAAATTGTAAAAATGTTTGCCTGCGCCGCCATTATACCATCTCCTTTACTTTAGATTTGTAAAATTTTCGTCTATCCCGACTGTTTTCAAAGTTAAGATCAAACCTGAAAATATTGCTTATAATGTACTCCAAACTTTATTGGTCCCAATGTATAAAACGACAGGGGGCTTGACCCCTCTAGAAACTATGCTTTCACTAAAAAAGAAATTTTTCTAAGAAGTCTTAAACCCTTTCCGTACTGATGTCGGCAAATACCGACATGGGTACTTTTGATCTCGATTTGCCGATGACGGCATTTCCCGACATGAGCACTTTCCATTTGTTTTTTTCCAATACTAAACCCTGTGGTAATTCATGTCGACATATTTCGACATTTGGCTAATAGAGGTCAAACCTTCATTTTTTTCCCCATCAAAAATATTTGCAGACTTTTGTCAGGACCGTGAAGGGAATCAAAATATCAAAAGATACGCCAAACCGTTATCCTATACTAGACGTCACCCGCATTTTTTCTACGCAATTAACGTCTATTCCACTTTGCGACTTTTACGAATGTTTCGAGCCTGGTTTTTCTAGCTTGTTAGACGAAAACCGCTTTTTTATCGCGATTTAAAACAAAGAAAAAATTTGGTTTGATGGAAGGCACTGGCTAGGTTTTTCGGGCTCTTAACATTCGATTTTTTGACGTCACTGAGAAACGAGATGAAAAATCCCAGTTTTTAGTGAGGCGCTCGCTACCAAACCGTCTGATTTTTTATTTACATAAAATGTTACCTGTATAATAGTTTTCAGTAAGGCGACGTCGAATCCGGACAAATATTGGATGAAATATCTTTGGATCACCTTGGAATACTTCTTAAACAACTCTTGCAATTCCAAAACACAATACAAAAGCTTCGGTAGACGCCTGAAAGAAACAAAGTGTGACAAAGTCGGTAATACAGAGTAAACTCTCTCTATTTCGAATCTTTATAATTCGATTCTTTCTGTAATCCGAACTACAGTTAACTCTCGCTAATTCGAAATTGACCAGGAAGTCTAACTTGTTCGAATTACAGAAAGATTCGAATTATAGAGAGCATTGGACCATTCCATTTTATATCCATACAGGGGGTGGACGAACATTTCCAGAGGGTAATCCGAGAAATATTTCCAGGCAGTGTTTTTTTATTTTTCCAAGGGGGTAAAAAATCATTCTAAAATTTTAAGTGAGTAAAAGACTGATTTTAATTTGTCCACCCTCACCTTAAGTTACGAAAAAAACTTTCCCCAAGGGTATTTTCACAAAATTTGGCATTTTCCAGGAGGTATCTACACATTTTCAATAATTTATTTTTGACTTGAAATGGTTTGTCCACCCCACCCCCCCCCCCCCTATTGTATGGTTTTTTTATGTAACAGCCTTCTTACGAGACCTTCCCGTTGACAGGGACTGAGAATTACTTTAAATTACGGGAAGATTCGAATAATAAAAGTTCGAATTAGCGACAGTTCACAGTAAAACATTGGTCCCCCACATGGAAGATAGTGTTAATTCTCGCTGGAATTCCAATTTTTCCCTAAATTGAAGAAACCTTTTGGTCCCTTGAAGGTCGAAATAGAGAGAGTCAACTGTCAACCTTTGATGGCTCACTTTTTATGTCCACTTTTGCAAAGACTGGTAACGAACTTAGAAAGGAATTCTGGGAAGGAAAAGTCAGCAGACGGGAAGTGGAATCTTATGCGAAAGGACGATACCAAAAGTTTCAATAAAAACACAATCATTATGCATTTAAAAAACAGTTTTCTTACTCATCTTCGTAGTCGTCTTGAGCAATTTTCTTTCCTTTGGGTGGTGGGTGGTATTTGTGGCGTAATAACCAATAGATTTCGTCACGGGCGTGGGACATAC
This sequence comes from Clytia hemisphaerica, assembly GCF_902728285.1. NCBI lineage: Eukaryota > Metazoa > Cnidaria > Hydrozoa > Leptothecata > Clytiidae > Clytia > Clytia hemisphaerica. The sequence goes on from NW_027104443.1 coordinate 84,349, forward strand.
CGAGTAAAGCCACCAAGACCTGCAGAAAAGCACAATATAATTGAAATGCTTCCAATAAAATTTCCAGGGTTTTGAGCTGCTACCGTTTTTATTTCAAAGATTGAGTTTGAATTCAGTTCGAAGAACAAAATAATCAACCCAGGGTCTGTTTTTAATAAGTTGGGAACTATTAAAACACAAAGAATTAACCTCAAAATGGGCTTTTTCTGTTAATAAGGGGCCTATGATATCAAATTTTTGTCATGATTCTCATGGCTTATGTACAAAAATTAGGATTGAGTTTCAAAATTCAAGCAAAGATTGAGTATCTGCCATCGTTATCCGGTAGCAGAAAAGACCTTCCTTATTAGTGTGCGGCTTGCCTTCCCGCTATGGTGGCTCTTATGGTGGCCGATTTTACCTTTTTTGGCGAGTTATTGAAAGGGACGAGTTTTATATGGCGAGTCAGAAAATAATAAAAATAAAAAATAGACAAAGTCAAAAAAATATGTTCTGTCTTCACTTTGACTTATTATATAACAGTAAGAAAAGACCTGGAAATTTTCCGGGTTGAAATGCTTCCTCTTTAGGAAAAATATCAGAAAGTCCAATGCAACCCAAATATTTAAAACCGAATTTTTCTTAAAGTTACCTTATTATTAGTAGAAAATTTGTCAGAAAAACTTGCCAGAAAATTCGTCACTTTCTATTGACTCATTTTTTTCCAACGTCGGCTTTTTAGAGGAACTAATGCCTAAAACCACCAAAAAACTCAGCAATTATACCGTAGAAAGAAGCTAGAGAGACTATTGGCGTGTTTCGCGAAAAAGGAACCGGGCTCCTTTTGTAGTCGGAGAAGCTAGACATGATCATTAGTTCTGTACTTTCCATTCATGTTTCAATATAGGATCTCCTCCACAGATAACATTTTACAAACTACTCGTCTCATACGATTTTTCCGTCTCAGTATGAATGGAACTATAAACCTTACCTTGGGTCCAAGGAGTCCTGGTTGATCACTTAGAATCGCTATCATTTCATCCATTGCTGTGATCAAGTATTTCCTTCGTTCACGGTGAAAATTAGCACTGCAAAGAAAGAGAAAAGTTGAATCAATGAACCAATGTTTCGTTTTTTATGAACTCCCTTGGGGTCGTCCATATTGTACGTACGTAAAGATTTTTCCAATAGACCTTTTCAACCGTAGTCGCGCGGTCAGGCGCGTGCTACTTAATTATTATTTATCCCTCTAAACTCGATCCAATCCTTTTTTGACACATTTTTCTATTGTCTATAGGCGCGAAAAAAGGACTGGGACGGTTTTAGTCTGGTAAAACGAAGAAAAAAAATGCCCGCGCGGCAATTGACGGCTACGGTCGAAAAGGTGTATATTTGACCTCTCACACTTATCTTGAATAATATCTTATTTCACTAAAATTGAAGAGGAGCTAAAATCATAAAAATATTAATTTACGCAATTTTGGCAAGAGCTGTAATAAAATAATACTCACTCGAACCAGTTTCCTGAAGTTGTATCCTTTTCGTTAGAAAAAAAAGCGCAGATTATTATACCTGGTTTGTAATGAGTGAGCCAAGCAATCTTGAACTTCTTTCGTTCGTTTGTTCTGTCTGAAAACAATCAAGAAAAAATTGTCGTTCAAAATATTCAAATAAAATTAAAAACATGTAACAACCATTGACTTCTAAGCCCGAAAGTCTATACTCGAGACTCCTGGATAGGAAATGAAACCACTTGTTTCAAATCCAGAACACCCACGCGTGGTTTTTACACAAACGTCGGATTGAAAATAGACTAGTAAAATCTATCGCTAGATTTCAAAAAATATAATCCTCAAAAACAAAGGAATCGCTAGATACAATTCGTCGTCACGATTGCAGCGCATTCTAGGTGCGTTCTGGATGAGAAATAAGTTGCTTCACTTTTTCTTGGCTGGGAAAGGTTACAGATTCTTATCTAGTCCTTCGGGCTTTAAACTCAATGGCAACAGCGATATTAGCCTGTACTAAACTCTTCTTCGCTGACTGAAAAGATAACGCTAAGTTCGGTTTGTTACGGTTAGGCAACATTCTGTGTCTCGGAATTCTGTCTTTTTACGCAAATCTCTGAATGTCTCTGTGGTGGAGCGTAGCTATTTTTTGCATTCAAACTAGCTCAATTAAAGTGACGTTACATTCAACGAATCAATGCAATGCGGTATTTTTTTTTTTTTTAAAGAGCACTCCTACGCTTTTGTTTTCTCAGATTTTGTCTCAGAAAACTGAGACAAACTGAGACATTGAATTTCGCTAACCGAAGCAGACTGACACGCGGCAAGTTAATACAAAATCAAGCAAAATAAGGCAAACTTTACCCTTTGATAGACTCGAACAAAGTTTGTAATTCTTTATGTATGTACAGCACTTCATCACGAAAGAGGGTCATACAAAACCCGTCTTGCAAACACATCTTCCAAACTTCGCCAGCATTACTGACAGCTGTGATCTGACTTGGACATAAGGTATATGCAACTGAAAAGAAAAACGATTACTATTTGTGATGTCAAAGTATTTTTATTCTTAGAAGCATTTTGCTGTCGAACTTTTCAAGGGTAGGTATAGGTAGAACTTGTCTTTGCAAACCAAAATTGTTAGAATGAGAAACATTTTCAGAACGAAATGGGCTTTTCCAGAAATAGTCCGTGCCCCCCTGTAAAGGATATCGGATATCCAGGGGGTTAACGATTTCTGTTCAAAAGTGGATATCCAGGGGGTTAAATATCTCCCTTGGAGCGGACATCCAGGGGTAAAGTGTCTTTTCAAGTAAAAAAGATTCACGGGGTAAGCATCTTTATAAAAGAGGATATCTAGGGGGTTGAGCATATTTCTAAGAGTGGATATCCAGGGGATCTTTACTAATAAAGTAGGATATCCAGGAGGTTCGATATTTCGAAAAATCAATATCCTCAACAGTGGGGGTAAAAATCTTTTCTGGGAAATCTCAATGTCAAAGTTTTTTTATTCTTAGTAGAAGCATTTTTACCCTTTCAAGGGTAGAAGTAAGTAAGTATATTCATCTGGTGGCTGTCGGCGGAGCTGGGAGTGAGGGAGTCTTTCCCCTTTTCTATTTACGCTAGACCTGAGAAATCGAATGCTGAGGTGGAGCGCCGAATCTACTCTCAGCAACTTACCACCTAGATCAGATTACCCAATCTAAGCTACTCATTCACTGAGTTGGCGGTGACCGGGAATCGAACCCACAACCCTTAGATTGTAAGGCGAATACTCTACCGACTATTCATAATATAAAAGTATAATTACTATGTTATAAAAATCTGCTCTCCGATAAAAATTTTGCACCCCTATTTTCTACGCTACCGTTAGAAGACATGTACATCCGTAATGACAATGAATTTAACAGAACGTGTCAAGTTTGTTAGAATGAAACATTTTCAGAAATAAATAATGTATACCGGCCAAAACTTAGTCAGCCCTAAGTGACTAAATTTTGGCTTAGACAGGTGACTAAATTAGGGCCGACTAAAAATTAGGGCCGACTAAAATTTGGGCCGACTAAAATTTGGGCCGACTAAAAATTTGGGCCAAATTAAAACTTTATAATTTAAGGTTTCTTTAATCCACTTTTCATATCGGTATTACCTTATACCAAATTTAGAAATGGCTCAAATTTTTAGTCGGCTCTAGTGACGAAATTTTGACGAGGTGACTAAAATTAGGGCCGACTAATAATTAAGGCCGACTAAAATTAAGGCCGACTCAGTTTTGGCCGATAAGGTAAACGATACTAACATAAGATCCACTTGGTCATGGTTTCCATTGATAAATATTCGCAAGGCACCTGAAAGTATAAAAAAAAGTCGCCGGTTACAAAATTTGATAGAACTAAAAAAAAGATAATGGATAGGTCCGGATCAACACAAGCAAGGTGCAAAGGAGCTTAAAGCCAATTAGGATTTTTGACTGAGTAACTGGATGGCCCGATTAAATAGCCTTGTGGTGTATAATAGTGCTCAATCGTTGTTTGCAATTTTGATGTTTTTCATTCAAAAATGGTGACCTTGTCAAGTGCTCCTAGTCTACTTCAATGGACTCAGCATCATCAAAAAACCACCGAAAGCCAAGCCAAAGGTAGTAGGTGCAATAATAGCAAGAGGCCTTAATCAATCAAATAATTGTTCAGAATACATATTATTTTCTTACAGTTTCGCTGAGAGCTGGACTCAACATCTGTTGTGGCATACTGGTTAAACTAAGAATCTGTGCTTGTCGCATCTAGAGACAAAAAATAATAACGGTCATAAAGGAAGCAAAATACCTTCAAACCAAGCCAAGACTAAGCCTATCCAAAACGTCACAACTTATTCTACGCAGTGAAAGTCTCTTCCGCTTTGCGAATTTTTCTGATGTCTGGAGCCAAAGTTTTCGGGCTCCGAACAATCGATTTTCTATGTCACTTTAAACTTTCGAAATTCTTGCAGTAGGGGGGAAATTGAATTTGCTTCAGAATACTTGAAAGGTTTCTTTTTTTAAGAGTCAAGTGGAACTTATTAAAAACAAAATGAAAATTCTCGGTTTTTGGTGAGGTGCTCGCTAGCCAAGATTTATAGTCGCGCGGCTGAGGTCGAAAAACGTTTCATTTCGTGATACATCTTTTAGATTCCAAATAAAAACAACGGAAACTCGCAAATTAGTATGTGTAGATTACAAAATCAAAAAGTTTCCACGATATTATCGTGCAAGTAACGAGTAATTGGCGATTTTTTGCGTTTCCAGGCAAAATTGCAAGGCCTGGAAATTCATGATTTTTGGGGGGTCTTCAAATTAAAAAAAGACCTACTGTATATCACATGATAAAACTCTTCAAACTGAGCAAGAAAGTGTATTACACCAAAGGCCCAACTTCTCTAGATCAAAATTTATTGGCCTATTTGTGGTAAAAAACTGATGGAAAACAGGGAATTTCCCCACAATCTGCATTAATTTATGCAAAATTAAACACCTTTTTGACCACAAATAGGCCCATAACTTTTGATCTAGAGAAGTTGGGACTTTGGTTATATACACTTTTTTGCTCAGTTTGAAGAGCTCTATCACGTGATATAGGTTTTTTTTTAATTTGAAGACCCTCCAAAAATCATGAATTTCCAGGCCTTGCAATTTTGCCTGGGAACGCAAAAAATCGCCATTTACTCGTTACTTGCACGACAATATCGTGGAAACTTTTTGATTTTGGAATCTACATATATACTAATTCGAGAGTTTCCATCGAAAAAAGTGGAATCTAAGAGGTGTATCACGAAAATCATTTTCTAGCCACTTTTTTCGACCTCAGCCGCGCGACTATTACACAATACTGTACTTAGCACATATTCTTAAAGTTTTGGTCAAATTATGCAAAATTTTGAGACGGAAAAGTCTCTTTATTTATGCTTCATTTAAACGAGAATCTGTCTGAAACGAAAGGATTGTTAAGTGTTTAGTTTACAGTGGTCAAAGCAAGGTCTTCCGTTTAAGACGAAAAATATTTTTATACAGCAAGTTTTTAAAACTTTGGTGAATAATGTAGAAGTTTGAGATGGAAAAGTCTCTTTATTTATACTTCACTGAGACGAAAGAACTTTTAACAGTGAGTTTATTAAAGGAGCTAACAGGCCATATTTTAGAAAGACAAGGCAGCGTCCGTTGATGGCCGTTGGTGGCACTTTTTCCAGTGTTTTTCCAAAAAAAAGGCTTTTTTACCAATATTTAAGTAATTTCAAGAGGGGCAGCGTCCGATAAACGGCCGCTTTTAAAGGGCATGAAAAATGGTCTGTCTAACCTGTTCACCACCTAAGTGACGTCTTTTGTAAAGCAAATTCAAGGAGCTTAGCGCAATTCCAACCCGTTGTGCATGCGGCGTGAATTCCTCTGATAGTTTCTTGAAAGGTACTTCATAATCTATGATCAATTGACCAAGTCGAGGGAAGTTCGATTCTCTGTGAAAAGAAATTACAACAATATTTGATGACATACAGGCAGGCTTGCAACTTCTTTTTTAATTTATGAATTAGTTTCTGGAGGATTGTTTAGAAACAATGTATTTTAACAAGCAAATGGTAGAAGATACATTCAAAATGATGTTTTTGAACCAAAACCGTTGAAGTAGTATACAAAATAACTTCTCTGACAACCTTCTTTACAAATTAATAACCTTCTGAAGTGGATTTCTCACATTTGTGACTCTTTTTTTAAGGTCGGAGGGAATGTCTAAAACCTAATGGTAGATTGAGTCGATATTTTACATAGATGACTCAGTAATCTAGGACTAGTAGACAGTCTATCGTTTTCACAATGCACTGGATGGAATATTGGAAGGAGTGGAGATTCGAAACTGCGAACCTTTGGTTTAAGGCACTGACACCTTGGCCCATCGCTCCTTATTGTGCATGTACTATCTAGCTCGTAAAGCCAAAATATTGATAAAAAAAGGAGCAGATGGAAACCGTTTCTTCAATATTAATTAGGCCACCATGCCACCAATTTATTGAATTTAAAACAAAAAATTTTAAATTGTTTTCTCTTACTATGCCTGCAATTTATACATTAGACTTTATTGGTGATATAAACAGAGGTCAAAGAACTGTTTTTAGACAGAACTTGAAATATACACAGCAAATTTAGCCCTGTTCTTCCAAATTTTGCAGAATTTTACTGAGCTTCGAGACGGAAGAGGCTGTTTACGTACTTTAATGGGATGAATTTTTGCGGGGATTAAATTTTGTAGTTGACTTCACTATTAAAGCAATTTACTGAGATGGAAATCCATTAAAAAAACTTTTAACATTGGACAAAATAAAAAATTCAAATGTTTTCTTCTTACCCGTTTTCTCGACTTAGTATTAACAACAAATTTTGAGATTGGAATAGTATGTTTTTTATACTTTGCCGAAACGGAAATTAATCTGACACTCTAGAACTTTCAAAAACATTTTCTTACCCGTGACCTTTTTGCATTTCGTGAGCATGATTGAAAAGACTGAGTACGGCTTTCCGGTCATCAACTTTCGATATCAACACAAACAAGCAGGCATATGTTGTGATCAAGTCAAAATACGCTTTCGTCAATTCGAAGTTTAAACTCTGAAATATGAAAATCAAAAAAACGTGTTCATAAAAAATGTTTAATAAGATAGCTCTTACATAATTTATATTTTTATTTCAGTGATCAAAACAAGGTTTTCATGGGATCACCCCCCCCCCCAGATGTCTGAAGTCATTGTATTACTCATGGACCCAGAATATTCAATCTTTCTTTCTTAAGCAGCTCGCAAACCCACTCTACTCATGCTTTAATGGTCAACAAATGCAAAAAAAACCTGTTTAATTTAATCCTACACGTTTCCTAGGTAGAAGAAATTTCATTGGACGAATGGCTATCTCAAATTTTCATCAGATTTTAGTGCCAGGGGGGAAGTGAAATTTTCAGGCTTGATGGGGGGAGAAAGGCGAATAGGGGGTATATTCACTCCTCTACCTAGTGGGGAGAGTAATAGGATAAATACAGACCTTCCTGGTGTGTTTGGGCATTCAGGCTTATGAGCCTGTCTTTCTAGGGATTTTGAGAGTCTTTTCTTTTGCTATAGAAGCTTGCGAATTGAGGCGAGTCTGGATCATCACTTCGCAACCCTTATACAATACGGCTAGGGGGATTTCCCAATTGGGGGGGAGCACGAATCCGTCTGAGATGAAAAAGCTTTAAAGACTGATTTATTTAACTTAATTTGAAACACATAATGAAAGCATTATATCCCAACTACACTTCCAGCCTTGTCTACTTCTTGGGGGAAATGAAGGGGTAAAACAAAGACCAATTTTCCGGGTTAAAAGAGCACTTAAAAGCTGTCTTTCGAGTTGGATGTACTGTTAAGGCGAAAATGAAAATCAAAGATTTAACAGGTAAAATAGAATCTCCCTTAAAGGTTAGACTTACAATATCAAAGTGTACAAAACTTGCATCTATCGACGTTAATAATTCACTTGCATGATCCTACAGGAAAAAGAAGAATATTTTAATTTCATATACATAACAAAAAAAAATTTATCACAAGAACAGCTAAAAAAAAATTTTAGGAGGGGTCAAAACCTTCTTTTAATATTTTGAAACCTATCAGCTATGCCCCCAGTTCTATGACTCAACACTCAACCACCCCTAGCAATAAGCAAGCCTCGAGTATATTTAAAAAAATACAGCCCCCAATCAAGCAAAAATGTTTAACCCACGCTAAGCTCAGGGGGGATGCATTCTATGATAATAATAAGTTTAGAGTGGTCTACCTTGAAGATCATGACATCAACAAAAGTGAAATAATAATTTGAGAGTCCTTTCACTACATCCATGTGCATCTGCATAACGGGTTGCATATGTGAAGCCTATGAAGGAAAAACAGACAAGAATTAGCTGGAAGTAGTAGTTAGTATATTCATCTGGTGGCTGTTGGCAGGGTCTGAGGAGTGAGAAAGTCTATCCCCTTTTCTATTTGCTCTAGACTTGGAAGGTTGAATGCTGAGGTTGCCCCTAAACTTACTCTCAGCTCCGAGTATCTTACCGCTTGGATCTAATTACCGAACCCAAATTACTCATTTGCTGAATTAGCGGTGACCGGGGATCGATCATCCACAACCCTTGGATTAAAATTGCTGAGTGCTCAGGAGTGCTGGCAATATATTGAAAAGATGACAATCAATATATTGTTAGTTCCCTTGCTCCATTTGCAATATTCCTACAATATAGGGGGATGTTTGCAGAAAGAAAATTTATTTTAATAATATAATATTGTTTGTCAATATACGGTGTAGTCTAACCTTAATAGTAGCCCTTTAGACTATTTTTTCAAATCCTTTACCTTTGAGTTTTCCATTACAGGGAATTTCCTGACGATAATCTTGAGTGCTTGTTCCAGAGATTTGTCATTCAAAAAAGATGGTCTTGACTTTGGATCTTGACATGCCTAAAATGTGAGAATGATAATCATGATGATGAATTTTTTTTTATCTTAATTTAATACTATATTTTAACATGATCATGGTTGATTTGTTAGTTGTAAGTAATAAATATACGATTAGTTTTGTCTCAACAGATAAAAAAATAGCAAAATTTGATTATTATTCCTATCATTATTAGATGAGATTGCTCTCTCTCAATACAGATTGTCAGGCACTTAAATTGCAGCAGGGACGGGATGCTGGAGATGTAAATGCCTGGTAAATTTAGGACCCTGTAAGAAAGAGAAATCGAAATCCTATTTTCATCCTGTAAATTGGAAAAATAATGACTAAAAAAGTAGATAAAAATTTTCAAAAAATTCTGATCTCCACCTAGCCTAGAAATCTAAGCTAGTTTGATTCAGTCACTTGGATAAATCTGATGGTTAAGTTGTGACTGAATAACTAGCTTAGGGACAGTAAACTCGGTATCTTATCAACTGACAACAACGACAATTCAAATTTCGCGACGAGGGATAACGTAAACTCACATAATTTGCATAATTATTCGTCGTTGACTTAATTCCGTTTCATATCAAAAATACACACAGAACATAATATCAAAACATTATTTAGAATTTTTTTATTTTGTCTTTTTTCTATCTTCTGATTGGCTCTTATTGTAAGATTAGATAAACAAACTCTCCGTCTTACAGTTTATGCGCTCCTTTTGTAAAATATAAAATGAAATTCTATTGTAAAGTGTGCCGATGGAGAGTGAAGGAAAAATTTCGAAAACGAAAGATGTCATTGTCTGTAAAATCGAGCATAAAGTCTCAAATTCATAAAACAACAAGAAGCCACAACCAGTCAAAAACCAAGAACTGTCTATCATATATCCATTACAATATAATACAATATCATGTCATGCAATCCAATCAGAATACAGAACTACAGCCAACAGCATAGGATCTGTACAAGTACTCTCTCTTATATATTGCCACATACGATAGTCAATGTTCAATCACAAATCTTTACTTTATTATTTGCCATTCTGGAAACAAGCAACTTTTGCTGTCTTTACGACGAATAGCATTCTTTTTTCTTCATCAGTTCGATTCTTCCCAAAAACAAGAGAAGCACTATCAGGTCGGGATCAGGCATCAGGTCTTGAAAACTGATACAGTATTCCAAATATATCTCTCGGCTCTCTCGTGGTAATAGTCTCACATCATAATATAATCGAAGAAAGATCTTGCATTCAATGAGTCCCACCTCTTCTACTCGTTTTCTGATAAAATAATTATAAACTTCTATCGCTCACGAAAACTCCCGATTTTTTACCACGTGACCCACTCTGACCAATCAGAAGCTCACCGAATCCTGCGTTCATATTATGAACGCGCCCTTTCCCTAAGCCAGTATTCCAAGGCAAACTTAAAATCCGTAAATATAAAAAATGTAATAAATATAATAAAAACGCTATATTGCCATAAGCCGTGTGTCCTAGCCTTGTGAATACGGGCTTAGTTAACTAGGCTAATCTCCACCCTGAAAGTTGTCTAAAATAACCAAAAGTCGGCCCTATCAGATAAAGATTTTGTCAGATTGTCAAACTGTCAGATATCTTCAAAGCCTAGAAAGGAAACCATGATCAGTTTTAGCAGCACGTTCCCATACCCAATTTTGCTTAAAAGTCTCCCAGGAACTTTCCCAACTTAATTATCATTCATAGTAGAATCCATTCATTTATTAAAAAAACAGCAATGTTATGAGTCAAGAGTCATTGTGAAAAATTTTAAAATCAGAAACTTCAAGTGAATGAAATGTATGAAATATTAAGGTATATACACTGAATGCTAAGAGTTTTGCCTTACTTTTTTGATGTTATAAATTCTTGTAAGCATTCCCAAACCTCTGTTGTTGAGAATGACAAGTTTCTCAGCCAGTTTCTGTTCTGCAGCACTTCCTCCTCGATCCATCCTGTTAGCCAATTTTGATGATGTAACTCTATGTATTTCAGATTTATTATTTTTAGCTACATAATTTCTTTTTGGTCTGAAAAACATGACACAAGCACAAGGTTTAAAATATTAATACTAATGATGGAGTATCATACAATTTTTTAACAAAAATATATATCATTGTTTCATAATACAAATAGTTGAGTTTGTTAGCACAAGGAAACCTCAGAATAGCAATTTGTATTTCATCTTCTTCTTCGTTCCAAACCACAAAGTATACTATGACCTCTTATTATACTAAGATATTCAACTGATATTAGATTGTAGTATGCTGAGTAATTGGTGTCAAAGTACGGTAAGAGCGTGACGATTTTCTCAGCGACAAAGACCTTTGAAGAGCTAATTTACTGTAGTTGTTAACTTAATTTCGAATTACCTCTAACCAAACGTGCAGGTCCTTTTCACAAATAATTTTACTTCAGTTTAAGATATTTGTTGAATTGAAATATTTCATTTCACAGAGACAAGGGGGGCGACCATCAATAAGTTTTGTTTGCGTACTTACCCATAACAATCCAAAAGTTGCCTCAATAATCAAATGAAAACAGTTCCGCTAAAAGTTAAAATTTCTGAATAATTTAAGAGACTCACCTTCTTAATAAAACATAAATCCCAAGTCAGACAAGTTAGAAAAAAATTAGAATATTTTTTTTGATATAGCTAATTACCATAGATTTGTCATGACATGGCTCCTCTTATTTCGACATGGCTATAAGCTAATTTGAAACAAAAGCTCAAACATCAACATCAAACAAATACATATTATATACCAAAATAAATTACCATAATCAATCAATAAAATTGTACTCTGCCTAATAACGCTACAGATTCGTTGTTGATGTATAAGAAATGTGAAGCATCATTTTTTCTTGAAAAGAAAACTATCACAACGAGTACTTTACTTACTAGTAAAGCATGCTTTCCACGAAGATATATAAAAATCAAAACAACTATTGGCATGCAACACTTTTAGTAGGAAGTTTCACTACTAGGTCAAAAAACATTGATTAGGCCCATGTTCAATGAATTTCATTGACTGTCATCAAGTTTTATTGACTGTTAATTGTAAATTATAGACAACAAATTGTTTGCATTGACCATCAATATTTCCTTTCTTACAGTCAATGATTTGTATTGACTGTCAATTATTTTTTTGTCAGATGTCAATGTAAGTAATGAACAGTCAATGCAAAAAATTGACTGTCGATATTGATAGTCAATATATTCTTTTGGTTTTCAAGAAAATTGATTGACAGTCAGTGTTAAGTATTTGTTGTCGATAATTTGATGTTGACAGTCAATAAAACTTGCTGACAGTCAATGAAAAGCATTGAACATGGGCCTAATCAATGTTTTTTTGACCTAGTAGTGTTTTACCCTACTGTAAACCGGAAATGATAAAAAGAACCTGGTTTCATTTTGAATTTAACGTGACCACCACGACCCAACAAGCCCTGTCATCTTGACAGCAGAAATGAAAAAAAGGGAGTTTTATGCATGTACAGTCTCAAAATTAACCAACAGGGTAGGACCAATAATCTGGGGGCCAAATATTAGGGCCAATTTTTAAGTTTAAGAAAAGCAAGTACACATTTAGTTTGGCCAATCAAGGGTCAAACCTTCACAAAGTGAGATATTTCGATTGCATGGAAACATGAATCAAAACACCAGTTTTTTTTTAGTTTTGTTTCGTTTACCCAAGCATAACATAGGGCTCAAGACTAAAACCCCCGATATGATATATTTGGCAGACTGATTAGTTTTCTTGGATTTTCAGAACAAACAAAGGATCGGGGTTTTAGTATAAGACATTTAGAATGGTTTTGTTTACGATAATTCCAAGCGTCTCATAAAAAAGATTTTCAAATAGACCTCGTGGATGATATTGAATGTCTGGGAATGACTGTGAAAAAACATGCAAACTGAAAGCAGTAATTATGACGTCACACATTCTTTCATGTGCAAGAAAATATTAAAACCCCTGTTTTGATATGCAAGGTCAAGCCCAACACGTTAGCAAAATCTGCTGTAAATCAGGGGGTTCAGATAAATGTTTTATAATAATAAATAATAATAAATAATAAAGTTTTACAGGTTTGCAGGCCACCGTGAAGACACATGGGCCTCTATAAACCGCTCGTACTTTTTACAATGATCTTTTTTAAATAAAGTTTTTTTCGCGGGCTCCCCCGGACTTTCCATTTTGTGTTGTCTCCCTTGATTTTAGCATTCATTTTTTCGGCTTCCTTACACCATTCTTTGATTATTTGTCTTTCATTTTTGGTCAAATCCTCTGTCACTCGGTAAGGAAAGCCTTTTTCTTTCGTTATTGCTTGCAACACCGTGTTCTTGTCCTCTTCGTTCGTAAATGTGACTTTGATTGGTCGGTATCTCGCTTTATCTTCTCTTTCTTTCGTAAATTTCCCGATCCGCTGCGTCTCGGTAATCTTTATATTCCTCAGATGGAGCCGCTGACCAATAATTTTGTCATGGATAAATTCTTCGTCCTCGATTTTTGTTTCTTCTTCAGTTTCATCTGTCGATTCATCAATCCAATGAAAAATTAGGTTGCGTGCTGTCGATCGAATCAGCTGCTCCTCCTGCTTTTCTTTTCGAATCGCATCTCCAATGTTTTTCTCGATGTGTTTGGATGTGATTTTAGCGTAGCTCATTGGTGGTATTTCCTCTTCTTTCTTTTCGATGATGGTTTCAATCTTCTTTTCAAGCGTGGTTATTCTGGTGTCGATAGTTTCTTTCATTTTGTTGACCATAACATTGATGTCTTGTGCTTTCAAATGGTTTATTTCTTCGTCCTGCCTTTTCATTATATTCTCACAGGCTTTGATTTCGTTTTTGAATCCTTCAATTTTTGATGTTTCATTTGAATTATACCTTTCCATTACCTGTGGTGCGATTTTGGTACAGTTTTGACACTGGAAACTTCTTGATTTGTATGACAAGCATATCTGGATCTGGTAAAGTGGCAGTTCTGTACAAAGATAATGGACTAAACGGTGGCACTTCCTGCATTGTAGGGTATCTTTTAGTGCGTTTTCTTCATTTATGATGCACTTTGACGGGCTGCAAAAGTCGTTTATTGATGGTGATTTTTGATTATTTTCTTGGATTTTTTCCGCCATCTTTGTGCATTTTTCAAACGACAACCGTTCAGTTTTGTATTTGACGTCAACGTTAAAGTGGATGTTTTGATTTGATCATTTGTCGGTTATCTATTCCCAGGAGAATAATTTACCATCAGCCGAATAAGGATTAACTCTCGCACCTTCTTGGCTAATCTTTCGAGCTTGAGTTTATGTCTAATGTATGGTAGGTAGATGAGCGAATTTAAAAATCATTTTTAGTTTTCAAGAGAAGCAAATTTAATCTTTCTTCTAGAAAATTACACTTAAATATAATGCCAATTATGCATGTAAGTTTTATATAAATATACTTTCTGTTTGCATAGGTTTTGCATATTTTCAATGCAATCTCACCACGCCGATTTGGTCGCCATAATTTTTGCGTACAATTCAAATGGCAGATGGAAAGGTGACAAAAGTCTATACTCGGCAATTCTATTAATTGAAATTAAAAAAACAGACTTTCTGATGGAGCGAATTACAGAAGCCACTGAAAAGAAGAGACAACTTTCGTTTTTATTGCAGATTTCGATATAAACATTGCATGGGCAGTCTAAGCTTAAACTCCTATATCAGGATTAGAAGCTAGGCTAGTCTTACCTCTTTTTATCTTTCTCTTTACAACAATACAATGCTGACAAGTTCACGAAACGCATTGGCAAGGAAGTAATTCTTATGAGAAAAGTTTATACCAATTCTGCAACATAAACGAAATTGGTCTCTTGCTACTGATTGCTTCCCAGCGCTCCTTTGCAGCTGTTTATCAAATTACCACCAATGAGATTGCCGCATTTCACACAGCTCTTCTTTTTGGCAATCATGGCCTCTCAGTTAGCAACTCCAGAAGATTTAATTCAAATTCTTTTCAAAACCTATCCCATCTTGTACGTAGCTAGCTTTGAAAAAGAAAAAAAATGAAAGGTCATAGGCCTCCAGAGGATAATTGGTTGTAAAGATATTCAAATTTTAGTGTTTAATTTGACAAAATATCAAAAAAAAGGTTAGGAAAATAGCTTGGAAAAATTCGAAAAATGTGTTAAAACAGAAATATTATTATTTCTTCAGTCATGCTTCTTTAACTTTGCATATCTCATATATCTTTTTTGTAGCTAAAGACCTGAAATTTGGAGGGAGAATTCTTTAAATGGTGTTATAGAATATTATTATATAAAAATATTTGTAAAATGTTCCGTTAGAGGTCCTAAATCTGACGGCGCTGCCTAATTCTGATCCCCCAAATAACGGTTATTAAAAAAATTCTATGTTTACAAAAATTCCCTCTCCAAGTTGAATGATAAACTATTGCAAGGAACTCTCGAAACAAAACATCTAACAATAATAAGATGGCTATAATGTCAAGATATCAATTAATGTAATTTAAAAAGTGAGTTGTAAAAATAATTATATTTTTTTATTCTGGATCAGTGCATTACTTTTTATGACGCGTTTTTGTATAAGAAGCAATTATTGTTATTTGGCTCAATTGGTTCAGTGTATCAAATCCGACGGGTACATAATGCATAAAACATAATGCATATTGCATAATCCATAATAGTATTGTGTAATTTACAGAACGATTTTATATTTTCTAAAGCTCTCCTTTGTAGAGGCTAAAACCCCGAAAGCCTATTTAGCAGAGTTTCTTAAGTAAGCATTCCAATCAGAGGGACTTTCCCAGACATGATATTTACTTTTCGAATCCGAACGAAAGAGAAAACATTTGAATCATAAACAGGGTTTTCCGTCAGCATAAATAATAAAAAGATGCAACAGATCAGATTGATCAGAAAGCTTTCCCCCTTCTTCTTTCTCAAACAAAGGTAAACACATAAAGATTCGAAGTTTATTTTCTTTGATCTAGCTTTTGCATGAAGCTCTTTAATTTATATTGGCTTATCTAACAAAAAGCATTCACATGGTTAATGATTTGTAAGAGGGAAAACCCGTTGAGCTTTATTAGCAATATAGATCTTGCTATAAAATTTCATTTTCAAGTAAGAAAAGTAATATAAAGAGGAGATATTTTTGTGTTTTTTTCTACACTATACTACGTTCTGTCAGTTAGTCACACTAGCGTCCCGCCAAAATGTGTCTCAAAGATTAATGCTGCAAAAGCGCTATATCGTTTACTTGAATCTCAAGTAAAAAAATGCGCCGCGAACCTTCTAAAGGGATTCATGAAAAAATAACCCGGCGCTTTTTAATGAAATTAACATTTTCAAAAACTTTGAGAAATTGCCTAAAATTTGAGCCATAGATGAAAAAATTTGACCCAAGCCAACCTTGAAAACTAATTTGAAGATCAACTTCACAAGAAAAAGATCTACGGGGGAGGCGGAACCCACCTAGATCCGCGCACCACCGGATAGGCTGTTTCCCGGAAATTTTGCCGGACCTCAAACAATGACCCATTTACATGTGCGGAATTATTTTTACTTTAGGGGTCATTCACATATCGATTCTTCCCACGACTAACGTCAAATTGACGCTAATTTGAAAACCCCCCCACCCCCACCTCTTATAACGTCAAAGTTCAAAAATTATCAAAAATCGATGAAAATTTTCTCCTTCACTTTCATCGTTGTTTCGTCGTCAGCCATCTTTAATTTTGCTACAGTACAGCTTGCTCAGGCAGATAATTTCTAAACTGTTTTCAGAAAGTTGCCGGAATTAATTATCTCCATACATAATCATAATTAACAGAAAAGCTGCATTTCACAAAAAAAGACAGACCGTGGGCGAAATTCAAGGGCCGTGCGGACCGTCTGAACAAAAGGAACTCGAGACGTAAACATCGGGCCGTTTGATTTGGTTAAAATTTCTGTAAAATAGCGAAGTGAACGAATATTTAGGTATGTAAAAGGAGGAAAAGAAATATGGAAAGTAACATTTGTCACGGAATAAACGTATTAAAAATCGATATTTCTGGTGAAATTTCTTAGCGTCAAAGACTCTAACCCACCGACCCCTTCGCGTCAATTTGACGTTAGTCGTGGGCAGTTAGTCACACTAGGAAATCTAGCTTTCAGAAAAAACAACATCAGTCATCTACAGGATACATTTCAACAACAAGGATGAGAGTTACCTGAATCAAGTTCGCAAGACAATATTAATTAAAACTTGAAAGTTGGAAACAAAATAAAACGTGCAGCAGCCAAAATCAACCAACCAAAATTTGTCATTCAATTCCCGAGACAGCGCTTCGATTTTTAAGGCCTTGTTTATACGCTAAAGTAAAAACAATTACGCACACGTAGATCTTTTTCTTTGGGAAGTTGATCTTCAAATTAGTTTTCAAGGTTGGCTTGGCTCAAATTTTTTCATCTATGGCTCAAATTTTAGGCAATTTCTCAAAGTTTTTGAAAATGTTAATTTCATTAAAAAGCGCTGGGTTATTTTTTCATGAATCCCTTTAGAAGTTTTGCGGTGCATTTTTTTGCTTGAGAGTCAAGTAAACGATATAGCGCTTTCGCAGCATTAATCTTTGATACGCATTTTGGCGGGACGCTAGTGTGGCTAACTGGTGGGAAGAATCGATATGTGAGTAACCCCTTAGCGTGTAAACAAGGCCTTAAAAATCGAAGCGCTGTCTCAGGAATTGAATGACAAATTTTGGTTGGTTGATTTTTTGGCTGCTGCACGTTTTATTTTGTTTCAAACTTTCAAGTTTTAATTAATTGTCTTGCGAACTTGATTCAGGTAACTCTCATCCTTGTTGTGCAAATACATCCTGTAGATGACTGATGTTGTTTTTTCTGAAAGCTAGATTTCCTAGTGTGACTATTAAAACTGCTCGATTGGCAAAAATTCACACTGACTCAATCAGCAAAGTGAACCTGGGGTTAAAATATCTAAGCAGAGAATTTCCCAACATAGTACTTGTCACCCAATCCATTTCAGTTCAACATGTATGATAGATCTTCTAGCCACACACCACACACACACACACAACTGACAACAAGTAAAAAATGCACATTTAACAGACTGTAATTTTTTGCAACTCTAACACTGCGCCTTTAAAAAACCAAAACATTCGATAAATCCAAGCTGTCTCGTACACTCTTCACCAAATTTGTAACTAGCGATTGATCGCCCACTTTGGTTTTGTTATCCGGGTCTGGAAGAAAAAACGTTTTTAATAAAAGATGACGCCTTTAGTGTTACGGTCTGCGCATTTCATACCAACAGATTTTCATTTAAAAGAGACGTCGTCTTCCGACGTACTGACGTGTTACGCTTCAACTGCTTAACAGTCATATTATTTAGTAGTCGGGTTTAACCTGAGAATATTATCCTCCGAATGTTGACTTTAGTATGATACTACGAGAAAAAGATAGCATAGTATCTTGGCATTTCCTATACATTTTAGCTTCAACAGTGTAACATATAATGTCATGATGTAGCTTTCTCAAGTTGTAGATGACACGGATAGTGAGTTTTTGGAATTTTTTTGGGAATGGACATTTTCTACTTTTATTCCATATTTTGTTTGCACTGTCTTATCTCTTTGGTATGGCTAAACTTGGCAACCTTTAACCTGTAGTTTTAACAGGCAAGGGGATATTTTGTTACTTGTGTACCTAAAACTATTTATTGAATGGTGAGAGCATAGCAGCAAATTATCTGCTGAAATTTTTTTTAATTCTGGCCTCAATCAAGTCCAAGAATATGATTTTTTGGGGGAGTGGCAGCAAGCCTTTACAATTAATGTTTCAGCTTTTTCTTGTGATTTTTAAACACCATAATAAATAAAGGCCTTAGAAATTTTTTCTAGATGTCCTGGAAGCTTTTGACTTGAAGAATAATTACTGAAAATAAATTTATATAATAGGATTTGTTTTGTTGTTATACAATTGTCTGTCACTTCTAAGAGATTTTAACTTTAATCACAAAATGTAGGTTTAGGTTACAGGTTTCAGGTTAAATTTGTCTACAATGGTCAACGCAGACTCGCTTTCGTCAGGGTTGTTTGGAAAAATCAAACAAAAAAGCATGATGACCTCTTTGACATCTTTATTTGATAAAAGTGTTTACAGTTAGTGTTTTGCTTGCATTATAAAAGCTACCACATTGGGCTATTCCAAAAAAAATTGTACAGGGAGTAATTGACAAACTTTTTTCACAAACCCACAAACAACAAACTATCCCCTGGAAATTAGAGGTCAACACCCCTGGAAAGTGAAATTTTGAAAAAAAGGGCCTGGAAAATGACTATTGATGTCAGTTCATTAGGAGAGAACCCCCTGGAAACGGTTGGCAGACAATATCATCCACCAGGATGCAAGTGTGAATTTTTTCAATCTGCAGACCTAGACGGGGGTTCGGTTATTATCAGTTAGGGTTAGGGTTGGAGCTCGAGAGTCACAATAGACCTTTTCGCCTTTCCATCCGCCATCTTGAATTGTATGCAAAAATAGAGGAACGAAAAAGCTGTGGTTGGATTTAGTTGGAAAGTATGCAAACATAATGCAAGTCTACACAAAGATTAAAAAGACAAAAAAGCATCTTATAAAGAAATATTATAATCATTAGAACAATAAAAGATGGAATTTTTTGATCCAAAAAGAAATAAATATTCACAGAACAACAAATGCCTTTTAGAAATTTGTTCTTAAAGACATTGCATATTCTGTTTTCATGCCATTAAAGAATTCCACCAAGACGGAGTACACACATCAAACTTTCAAAACACGCGAACTGAAAGCAGTAATTATGACGTCACACATTCAGCGGGTTCAGACAGTCAGGCACATCCTGGCAAATGAACGGGGTATTTTTCACTTGCGACCATTGGCAAATGAACGGGGTCGAAAACGAAAGTGACGTAATAGCGCAGAATACCCAGTTTAATTGAACCGGGTTGGAAATATTTTGCTTCATTTCAAAGAACTGCATAGATGAAATTTTTTTTCCATGGGTCAATTTTGTCTTCGAAGATTGAAGAAACTTTTAACGAAAAAATAAAGTTCCCAGTTTTCTTCCTTTTTTCCCTTTTTCAGTTTGAAGTTCATTTTTATTCATTTTCAAGCTTTTAGTCTGAGACTTCCTATCTCATTTACACTGGGTGACGAATACCCCATGCAAATGCTCACCCCGTTCATTTGCCAGGATGTGCCTGACTGTCAGATCAATGTTTTGATTTGATCGTCTGACGGTATTATTCCCAGGAGAATAATTTACCGTCAGCCGAATAAGGAATATTTCTGTCCTTCGCGGATGATTTTTCAGCTTGAGTTTATGTCTAATGTTATGGTTTTTTGAAGTGCTTGTTCTAAGAGATGAGCGAATTTGATTATTTCTAGTTTTCAAAAGAAGCAAATTTAATCTTTCTTCTACAAGATTACACTTTAATATAATGCCAATTATGCATGTAAGTTTTACATTAATACTTTCTTTTTGCATATGTTTTGCATACTTTCTAAGGTAATTCCACCACGGCAATTCGGCCACCATAATTTTTGCATACAATTCAATATGGCGGATGGAAAGGCGAAAAGGTCTATATATGGCAAAGGCCTTCTTAGGGGCATCGGCAGCCTAAGACCTAACTTAGGATGCGTAGGGATCCTTGTAGTAGGGGCACCGGTAGGGTTGGGAGTTTTCTTAATAAAGGTCTGTAAATTACACGCTATAAGTATTTGTGAATGATAATTTTCTTCCGTGTCTCGTTGGCGCAAGCGGTTAGGCATTGGGTTTGTAAACCAACGTTGCTTGCATTTGGTGGTTTGAGCCGGGGTCGGAGACCCATTCCGGACCGGTACGAGAAAATTTCAGAAAAGTACTTAGATAACAGTTAGAAACACTTGAGAAAGTCAGAAAATCAGGATAGAAGATAGGAAAGTAGAAAATAGGGGGAAAATAAGAGAGGATGCATCCTGGTGGATGATATTGTTTGCTAACCCCTGGAAACCTTTAATATCAAAAATGAACAAAAACCCTTGGAAAATCATTCTTGACCCCCCCCCTAGAAAAGTTTGTCAATACCCCCTGAATGAAATTTTCCATATAAGAACACAAATTCCATAAATATTAAGTATTATCAATACCAGGTATTTCAGAAAAGAGAAAACAATTTTGTCGTCTTCTATTTCAGCTAATTTCATCATACCAAATAATATAAGTCTTTAAACACCAGTAAACACTACATCTTTTCAAAAAACGGTGAGGGATTATTTGATTTTTCTTTTTTTAAAAGGAAAAAATAACTCTTACAAAAAACAATAAATATTTTGCCGCATTTCTTTACTGGAGGAATAACAAAATTTAGTATTTTTTGTCATTATTCTTCTCATAATACATTTTTCAATATAATAGTTGTTTTTGGTCAATGCTTTTAAAAACTTAAAATTCTGCTTCTAGTAAAATATTTTAATTTCAAAACTCTTAATTATTGTTTATTCAACCAGTTTAAAATTGGTCAGGATTCAAGTTACAAAATTTGTAACAAAATGATCATTTCTACGCTAATTGAATTATGAAATATGTTCAAAGCAGTCAGGACTTCCTTTCACTTTATCAATATTACGCAAACAACAGTGTGCGCTAAATTATTTTGGTTTTGTTTTCGATTTCAAGCAAAGGTCTTAGCAACAGGGCGCGTGCACACAGCAACAAGGCTGGCTAGAAAAATCTAAACATAGAATTCAAAAAAAATACCGATCATCGTATAGAGTACTAAGAAATACCCCCTTTCTATGTTTAGTTTGTTTTACCTTGGATTATAACTGAAAATATCTTCAAATAACCTTTGTCCCCCATCAGCCTGCGCGGTAATCTTTGCCTGCTTCAAATCTTAGATTATGAATAAGAGAAGTGTGCTTAGCTAAGCCGTGCTCACGGGCAATAAAATTTATGTTTACTTATCTTGTATGTTTTACTTTAGTGGTATTTATCCATAAAAAAGATTTTGACAAAATATGTCAGTTTATTGTGTCAAACTCTGACTGACTGAACCTTCTGAAATCTGTACAATCTTCTGATCCGGTGGGCCGATTTTGACATGTGTAAATTAAGTTTTTTTATACAGGAGGAATATGGCAAGAGGGTCTTCAATTTTCACTTTAAAAGTTGCTCTCTAGTGTGTTTATAACATTTTGTAAATTTTTCGAAGTCTTTCAAAGTCTTCCTCAAATTTCATGCCACAATGTCAAGCCATGATGGCTAAAAGTATCTAAAATACAATACTTCTTCATGATTTACTTCATTGCGGTTGGAAAATACAATGCAAGGTTATCTTTTACTACTGCCGTACAGTAACGTGCAAAAAAAAGAAGAACAATTTACATATTTTCAGGCATTATTCCATAAACTGAGACTGATATCAATCCATAGTTATCTTTCTTTCTTTAGAGTTTTTTTATGAATAGTGATTCACTAGATTGGGACTCACAGCGTGCGATGCTGCGCATAGGGCTAGTGTTCATTACTTTGTCAACAAATCTCTAGAACAATCTAGTTTAAGCGATAAAACAATACCAATATCTATCGTTTAAAACCAATGTTGGGACTTGTATATCTTCAATTAGAAAAATATAAAACATGTGTTTGATTTGGAACGGGAACACTTTATATGTAAAAATAAAAGCTTTCGTGTTTGACTGGTTTGGTTTATTATTTTTCTTTAGATGTATAATCAATTAGTGAATGAAAAATGTGGGGCTTGGAAATGCGAAAGAGAGATGGGAAGTGGAGGTTTTGGATCTGTCACCGCTTGGATTAACCAGGTGAGAGATTACTTTAGCCAACAAACTTTTGTCGTTCACATGACTAAAGGTTAAATCTCAAAATTAGTACTTTACAAAATTTAAAATTTTACCATGGTCTTTGAGATCTGTTGAGATTGCCCTTTTTTCAAGCCGAGGAATAGTCAATGTTTTCATATAACAAAAAGGCCAATCTCAAAGGCAGAACAGAATTGCAAGATTCCCAATTTTCCAAGACATTTATTTTGAGATTGAATCTTTAGTCATGTGGACGACGACTTGTGCTGGCCATCTTCCTAAAGTTCATAGGATTGCTTCCAGACTGGGTGTATCCCTCCTGGTATGTTTTGATACAGGGAATGCTCTAATCGTGTATAAAATTCTTGTCTCTGAGTTACGCCAAGTTTGAGTAACCTGTTTCATTTTTCTTGAAATGGTTTAGAAATCCAATGATTGCATTTTAACCTCTCCTCTAGCTATTCAAATTTTTAATGAAATTTTGATGAAATTTAAAATTATCTTTCATATAAAACTTTCAATCAAGATTATCAAGTTTCTAAGACCCAAAAACACAAAGACCCAAAAACACAAAGACAGAGGTCAGGGGGGGTATAGGTGAGATTAAGTCAATTTCAATTTGAATAACATCGTTTGTGGTTTGATCATAATAAGAAATTCAAATAATACCAAACTACAGTCAACTCAACTAATTCGAACCTCCATTATTCAAATCTTTCTGTAGTTCGAACTTAAAATATTGGTCCCCTCAGCTCAAAAGTGGTTTAAATTTCTCTCTGTAATTACAATCTTTCTCTAATGCAAATCTTTCTCTCCCTTGAAGACGAAATTAGAGAGTATCAACGGTATATCTTTAAAAGTGAACATAAATCTTTGATTGTAATTTTGTAACATCTTTTAAATTTAAGAATATTGTTTTGCTTTAAATTTTTGTAAATCAGCACCTAAATCAGGTCTTTTTGCCCGAATCAGAATTTTGGAACCTTACTGAAATGGGCAAGCGAAAAATTGCAAAAGGCTAATCTCTGCGTAATTCAATCCACTTTAAAGGTACTCTCCGAAACAGATTTCGATACTCTGCACATAGTGTTTACTCTAAAGGCAATATCCCGTTAGAGTAGAGCCTGCTATGGGTAGAAAGGAGGATTTGTTACGAGATAACTTCGAGGGACCTCTCATGGGCAAGGGAAAAATTGCAAAAGGTTATAATATCTCACTATTATTTTCACTACAGACAAATGGAGACAAGATGGTTATCAAGCAATGTAAGAGTGCTTTGAATGAACGAAATAGAGAACGGTGGTTGGAGGAGATTCACCTCATGAATACAATCAAACATAAGAATGTGGTCAGTGGTCGTAAAGTACCTGAAGAAATTGACAAGTTCATCAGAGGACCAGAAAAACTGTTGGGTTTGGAGTTCTGTGAAAGCGACTTAAGAAAGGTTCGTGTATTGGACTTTTCCAGAAAAAATTTGTAAATGGGGGGCAGGAGGATATAACAATTTTTAGTGATTTACCCCCGGACAAAGTGACTTTTGCCCCCCCCCCCCCCTGACAACGGGTTTTAAACCCCGACAGAGCAAATTTACCCCCTGGACAAGGCAAATGTTGATGATTTTTCGCTACTCCCCGGACAATATATCCTCCACCATCCATGAACGGACATTTTCTGGAAGAGCCCATTTGTGTTTTTTTTGCTATGATAATTTGTTTTTTGTGTTTTTGAGGATTTTTGTGCGAATTTAATTATTTTTGTAGAAGAAATTGACAAAAATATCGTTCTTGATGGAAAAAAATTATACTCTAATTTTTGCTCCTGCTGAAAATAATCAAATAAACAAATCCTCATTGCAAAATACTGTGCTAGTTTTTTTATCCCTGGTTGATTTTATGACTTGAAAACGATGAAATTCAAATCCCAAGCCATAAAAAACATTGGAATGTCAATCTCCATCGAGTTTCAGTCCGATATCTTTACTCCCACTACCGGGTCTGTGGATCAGTCACAGGTTAGGTCCATAAAAATCACTTGTTAAATCCCATTTCTTCCTGGTAAACTTTATCCGTGTCTCCCCAGGCTTCAAAATGGTCCATAAGGTGTATTGGCCATATATTCATTAAGCCCGAAGGACTAGATGTCGTGCTTTGGCTGAAGAGTGTGCCGAGGTTAGATAGGAAATCCTACCTAGGTCACGTGACATTACAATAGAATTTTAACGTTTGACCAATAAGAAGCTTCGCAGGTTGTCGAAAACAATAGCAGCAATATTTTTTGCGAAATTCACTTTTTTTTTGCCTGGAAGAGCTTACAGCACGACGATCTAGCTCTTCGGACTTTACAGAAATCTTTAGGTATTGACAACTAAAAATTTCTTTCATTTTCAGTTGCTCGGCAGACGTATACATTGCTGTGGGTTACGAGAACAATCCGTATTAGACGTTCTACGGGATGTGTCATGCGGTCTGCAATTTCTCCACAAACAACCTATCATCCACCGAGATTTGAAACCTGAAAACATTCTCCTTTCCCAACAAACCAATAAAACGGTATTCAAAATCACAGACCTTGGTTACGCCAAAGTGATGGATGCCAACAGTATTGCAATGTCGTTTGTTGGAACCATTCAATATCTGGTATGTTACATGTTTTTTTCTCTTTCTTTAGATACGATGGACTCAACACGACCAATCAAGGTGGAAAAGCCTCTTACTATTCTTTACAATGCCAGAGACGGACGAACTGTGAACACTATTTACCATACCAGGAATAAATATGCTTATAAACGTAAGCATTTAACGTTTATAAGCATATTTATTCCTGGTATGGTACATAGTGTTCACAGTTCGTCCGTCTCTGGCATTGCAAAGAATAGTAAGAGGCTTTTCCACCTTGATTGGTCTTGTTGAGTCCATCGTAGCTAAAGAAAAAGAGTACAATTATTTTAATACAAGACTAAATCATGGACTAAAGTTCATTCCATAAAAATTTCCAGTCCGTACATTTTAAAACATTAGCGAGATTATGTATCTGGAATTCTCTACGGCTACGGTTTAAGTGGCGAGGGAAATGGTGAGTAAGGCGAGTAAGGTAAGTAATGGCGGGTAAAAGCAAGTTCGATATTTGACGTACGGCATTATGTCGACTTTGCTTATACGGTGTTTTGGTGTTTTTCCCGTACAGAGCAAAGTAGACAACGACATGTCGCCTTTGGTGACGACCCGTACGGTTAGCCCCGCAACCATAGCCGTAGAATATCTCCGATAAATAATCTTGCTATTGATATGAGGGGGAAACGATATCATTCAAAAGTATTACCTCGTCGAAGAGGCAACTTTTGAGTTAATTTTTAAGTGTTAAGAAAATTCCAGAAACGAAGATATTTCTGGATATTTCTAATTGACAAAAAAATTTGATTCTGAGAACTTTTCTGATTTGCGCTGGTGTAACTTTTGGGAATAGACTTTAATAATCACCACCATAATATTTGGCATAAAAGGGGAATTCCCTCAAAACTTTAAAAACCGCAAGTGATTTTAAGTGTTTTAAGGTACGGTTGGAAAGTAGAGTTTTAGTTTACTCTGAGTTTTAACATGAGAGTTAGGACTTACGACTTACGACCTTTGGATCTCAGGATCTAAAAGCTCAAAAATTTTCCTATAAACGCTATATTATTTTGCTATATTTAGCGTGGAAGCCACTTTAACCCCTCCCAAATCGAAAAATCCAATGAAATAAAGTGGAAGTACCTGGAAGTACTGAAATCCTTATTCTCGCCCGAACGTTAAATTCTGAGAAATGTTAAAATACCCAAAATTGCCAATATACTTAAGCGCTGATTGTAGACGGTTCCCGTCATTGCAAACGTCGGCCTATACTAGACGTCACCCGCGTTTTTTCTACGCAATTAGCGTCTATTCCACTTTGCGACTTTTTCGAATGTTTTGAGCCCAGGTTTTCGAGCTCCAAACATTCGATTTTTTGACGTCACTTTAAACTTTTGAAGACCTTGCAATGCAGTAAGGAAAAATCGAATTTGCGTCAGAACACTTGAAAATCGTCAAAGTGGAACTCACTAAGAAGCGAGTTGAAAAATCCCGGTTTTTAATGAGGTGCTCGCTAGGTTAAGTACTTCTTTCGCTTGAAATAAATCGCTTAGTTTTAGTAAGGAAAATATTAGGCGGGGAGCGAGAAGCATGGAATATTACGCCCTTTAAATGTATTTGTCATTGGAAACGCCTACAGACCAACCATAACTTTGCTACCATTTTGCTTTATTGGCTTGACTGACATAAAATTTAAGTAAGTTTTTTTCTCACTACGGATTCTCATTCATTTTCTTCGTTTAAGTTTCAAATTGAAAGCCTGTTTTTTTATTTTAGGCTCCAGAGCTTTACGACCGGAATTCAGGCTACAAATACACAGCTGACTTTTGGAGCCTTGGAACTTTGATTTTCGAATGCATAACAGGGCACCGACCATTCGTTGTTCCGAACAAAGCTTATGATTGGCCGAAATACATGCGACAAAAGAGCGACGATCATATATGGGGCGCTTACGATGAACACACGCAGTCGATGAATTATTACCGAGACATCCCTACTCCGAATCAATTGTCGAAACCGTTAGTTGATGCGTTTTGCGAATGGTACGTCTCTAATATTTACTTCTTCTTGTGTTTCTCTGCATAATTTAGCCTGTTAGACGAAAACCGCTTTTTTATCGCGATTTAACGTCTGTTACTTTTTGCCGTGGAATCGAATGTTCTTGGACGGGAAAGTCCGTCCAAGATTTTCTCTTCGGCGCAGCTCATTTTGCCGTGACTTTTGACAAGCTGCACTCCATCGCGTGTGCTTTTTTTCGTTTTTAAGAAGTCGCTGCATTGCTTCGATCGGTAAAGTTCAAATAGATTTTCGAACTTTCGAATTTTGTAATTCGAATTTTGTGATTCGAATTTTGAAATTTTTTTGAGAGAGAACCAAAATCATTTGTTTTGAAAAGTTGATACCGAACGAAAAAGAAACAGTATCAGTGGATGGAGGAGAAAAGAAGATGGAAATCCTTTTTTTGCATCAACAGCAGCAGAGTTGTTGGGTTATTTCCATAACAGGATTGAAGAATCCCAGAGACTGTAAACATTGAGAATGAAAATTATCAAATCAGATTAGATCCTATCCTACATAGAACCATAAGTGCTGCAATCCAATGATGATTGAAGACGAACTTGTACTTTTTGTATGCTTTGGGATGGCAACGAATATCTTTTGGATATGGCATGAAACCTGGAAGAATTTATTTTGTTTATTCTTGGCCTATTCCAGTGGAAAGAAGAACTGTTTGTTTGTTATTGTTTTTATTGGCTGTTCGATGTGGTCTCTATCTGGTCGCTAGTTTGAAAATATTCCATTAATAAAATGGTGGAAAGTAAATTGACATATGATTGAAATTAAAGTGAAATTTGATTGTATTCGATTCGAAAGTTTGCTGGGAATGGAAATGAAAAACTTTCTTCACAGCTGTCTTCACCAGTGACATAGACAAGTTTTGACAATTCTGGACAATTGCCAAAACTTGACACTATTTTTATGATATTATTCTAGAATTTTTACATTTTAATGTGAAGAGTTTGGTCCTGTATAATCAGAGTTAAAACTTCTAATTAATTTTGAGATCTCGAGCAGATTTTAGATTTGAATTTCTCAACTTTGGAAACTAGATAGTAAGCCAGTAAAATGTGGAGGTTTTGCTTCGAATTGTGAGAGGAATCTACCTAAATTTTATTAGTTTTATCTAACTTTCCTATGAATTTATATTTTTAAGATGTTATAGTCATTGACATAGTTTTATTACAACTTTAGAACTTTGCTAAATTTTTTGGTAAATACATTAATGATATATTTCTATTATTTGTACCTCTTAATCCTGAAATTGCACGAGATCGACTCATTTCCATCAAATCATAGTCTTGGAATCCTCATTATTTTTTATTTTACATCCCTGTTTCAAAAACTGGCTATGGCTAGTGTTGAGAGTTTTCTTTTATTTGATTTTGGTTGCTTTTCTCTACAAGGAAGAAAACCTTTTGAAGAAGTGGGATTATCTCATTACCTTTCTAAATTAAGAGCCTGTTGACAATACCATTAATTGGAGCTGCTTGAAGACTTTTGGAAACTTTTTTGCTTCTATAGTTCTTTCGTTATAATAGGGGTGTATCAAAATAATTTCAAAAAAAAACATTTTCAGCTCACCAAACTCCATCCCGATCCCGAGGATTCTTTTGTTTTGATTTTAATGCACGGAACTCAAAAATTGAGACTAGATTGAACATCAACGCACATCCTCTCCTGCCTATTCGATTGTCCGTTCCAGTCTTTATTTTCGAGCTCCGTGTTTTCCCGCCCTTATGCACTCCGCACGGGATCGACGTCACCCTCCACCACAGTGCGATAACTTTCGACAAACGCTTCAAAGTGTAACTGACCATAAAACAAAGAAAAAATTTGGTTTGTGGGAAGGTACTGGCTATGCATAATTGGGCTTTTCCAGAAATAGTCCGTACCTGTTGGGGATATCGGATATCCAGGAGGTTAACGATTTTTGCTCAAAAGTGTATATTCAGGGGGTAAAGTGTCTTTAAGTAGAAAATACGATATCCGGGGGTAAGCATCTTTGTAAGAGAGGATATCCAGGGGGTTGAGCATATTTTTAATAGTGGATATCCAGGGGGTTCGATAGTTCGAAAAATCAATATCCTCAACAGTTGGGGTAAAAAAAATTTCTGGAAAAGCCCCTTATGAGTGCTCGATACTTGAGTAGAGCTTGTTACATAAAGATTAAGAAACAGTGTATTTCTTCTCAATACTTAAAGTGTCTTGCTTACGCATTCATCAGTTGATTAGAGTTATGAGATTAGACTGAAGTCGTTTATAATGCGTGTAATACAGTAGTATAGGCGTTATGTAATAATACGACTATTGTTACGGGATTTACTTTTAGTTTGTATAAGGCGATCGACCAATTTAATTTGTTGTTCTACGGGCAGATCGTTAGCAAAATATGGGTCGGTCGGTCGGTCGGTCGGTCGGTCGGTCGGTCGGTCGGTCGGTCGGTGAAATAAGAATAAATTTTTCATTTATCAGGGTTGGTAAAGTACTGAAAATGTTTTCCAAAATATATCTGGTTCAAAAATGAACTTTTTTTATCTTCGATGAAGATCATAATAAAATCTTAGTGTATGGAATGCTTGATTTTCTAAATTTGTTGAATTAATTTTCAGCCTTATTCAAATTTGACTCTTACAAATAACTAGTGTGTAAAATATATTGTAGTGGAAATTCAATATTATAATTTTTTTGATCTCAGCAAAAATAGGATTGGTCGGACCCGTAGAACAACAAATTAAATTGGTCTCGCCTAAAACGACTGGAAGAATCCGGTGTTCCGGCCTTGAAGATCCCCGGCTACCTAGCTACGCAGAAACTTTTGTTGCGAGAAAACAATCTATCAAGGAACAACAAACTCTCAAAACAAAATCAACTCAAATGAAATATTTTCAACACACAAATCAGCGGAAAAAAATTATAATTGTAATATTGACACTCTTCTTTTGTTTGGAGTTAATGTACAAAGGTTTCTAGACGACTAAAAGTGTTTCCTCGATTACTTTTTTGCTTTTTCTACTATGTTAGAATTAGTCGTCTAGCTTGCTAGACTATTATGAGGTACAAATCTGAATGTATTAATGCTTCTGAGTTATGAGACAAGCTATGTGGATGTATTAATGCAAGCTGTATTTCTAAATCATTTCCAGAGCTATTTTGTCTTAGTTACAACTAATATTTACATATTCACAGTCTCCGACCGTCCAGTGTTTTTTCCAGTGCCAGTGTTGAAGTATAATTAAATTAAGCTGGATAAACTGTCCTGTATTTGTTTGGTGTGTTACGATACGCAAATTCTTGACACCGCTTTATCATGCTCTGAACTGATTTACGATATGTCCGGTGTTTGGGTTAACCGGTGGTAAAATGTTTTCTCATTCGAAACCATACATTTCGCGTCCGGTGCTGAAGTCCGTTACGTCGGCAGGGTCGTACGGATTTCAATCACAGCGAAATTTGAAAAGAGGCTTTTCTTTTCGAGATGCATAAAATAATTGCAAACCTTGTTCTCAAAGACTTGTTGCTGCGATACTTCAACGACGTCAGACATGATGAATGTTTGCAAGCGTTTGCGGTTTTGTACCAATATTGAAAACAGTCTTTTAGGAAACATATTACATGCGTAAATGTCGTTTGGAGTAATTTTTTCATTTCAAAACTAGGCCTGCAATGCTGTTGATTTATCTTGAGAAGTGTGTGTTTAGAAAAGTCTAGTCCAGTAAAATATTGAAAATCTAGGCGAATTTCTCGGGTCGAGTTGAAACTAAGAGCTTAGCTTTTACCACCATAAATGTTTACAGTTACCTCTTTTTTATTCGATTATCAAGAAACTAAGATTCTGTTCGAATTAGAGAGAAAGATTCGAATTAGAGTAAGCAAATTACACTACTTTCCAGCTGTGAGGAACAATAACTTTTATTCGAATTACAGAAAGTATCGAATTGGAGAGAGTTGACATTTTATAGATCAATGATTGGAAATTGTTATCTGTGTACAGATACGACGTAATCCCCTAACTTTTCAAACCCCCTCCCTGCATCTTTTCCTTAGCCCATCAAAAGGACATCACTCCGTTACTTCAAATTTTCAAAAAATGTTTATTTCCAAAAAACGCCGATCTCGACTTTTTCCTTCGAATTTTTAATTCGGGCGGGTATTAAAAACAGGGTGGTGCAGGTCCTGACGCCCTAAGCTCAAATTTTTTTGGGACAAGTGATCTCATAGGAATACTTCTGAGACGGATTTCAGTTTCAGCGAAGTATTCAAAGAGGCTTTTCTCCGTTCCGCATACTATGCATAATTCAACAGAATCTCAAGAATATGTGCTTAGTTTGCTGTGTGAATTCCATTTCAGTCTCTACTGAGAAACAAAAACCAAGCCTTGACCACTGCAGTGATTTCATATGTAGCCATATATGACTCATGTACTTATTAATGGGTTAAAAACCTCTTGAAAACGGTTTTTCAGGGAAATTATTTACCTCCGCCGTTTGGGACACTCCGACACAACAACTAGATAACTATTGTAAAATCTTCTCTATTCGATTCGGTCTATACAGTTGACTCTCTCTAATTCGATCTTCAAGAGACCAAAATTTTATTCGAATGACAGAGAGTAATTTTAACCATTTTTTAGCTGAGGGGACTAATATTGTAGTACGAATTAGATAGTCTCGCCAAGTCGAACCTCTATAACTCGAACAACTTGTATGCTCCTTTCAGTTAACAATGCCTTATAAACCTTACTTCATAATCTCGAAATTTCCTTAACTCGAACAGATTTGTGTCTCCCGTGCGGGTTCGAGTTATGGAAAGTCCACTGTATGAGTTTTTTCTTTCCGTAGGTTGAAACTTGTGCTTCGTTTCGACGCTAAACATCGAGGTAACAAACAAATTCAAACACACGACGGCCACCAAATGTTGGAATGTTTTTACGAGATACAGCAAATCCTGCACAAGAGAATCATCAACGTTTTCGAAGTGTTGAAGTGTCAAAAACATAGTTACGTCTTGCGGCCGGGTGATACCGGATCAACGCTTAAGATGTTTCTGCTTAATGAGTTGTCCATTGAAATGGAAGATCAGCTTATTGTTTTTCCAAACCATTTCAAACTTTTGGATGATAATGCATCACTAGCTGAACAATGCTCTGATATTGTCCAGGAAGTGTTTTTATTTGATACAAGCGCAGAAGCAAAGTTCGAAATCTCATCCGCCATGTTGGATAAAGTCCGTGAGTTGCTAGGAAATCCGGAGGAAAAACGCAAGGGTTCTGAACTACGCTCATATTGGGCACAATCTTTATTTTACTGTCTATCCAAAGCTAACGACTACGCAATGTTGCTGAAAAGTCAAAAGGCGTTATTGAACAACATCCAGAAACGTTGGGAGCATTTACAACATCAAAAAGAACTGTTACAAAGAACAGCTATAAAGTTAGAAGCTACCGTCGATATGTTTAAACTGAGTTATGAATGCGACCGAACAAACCGGCCGGAAACGTACGGGAAAGCCGGACACGACTGTTTACATGAGTGGGGAATCTTGTATAATAAGATCGAGAATATTACATCTCATACGCAACTTGATGTTTTGTATGCCGTCGTTGAACAGAAGAAGGAGAAAATCAAAGCTGGATTACAATCCACCTCTCAATCTAACAGAAATCCCCTTGAAGACATGTAAGAACCTTTCTTTTTCTGTTTTAAAGTTTTCTTATAGTTATAAAATCTGAATCTAACTAAAGTCTTTTTGAAGACATCATTTTTCTGTTTCAAACGTGACTAAGACGCCGAAGGCAAATATAAAAGTGGGACCGCGTCGACCTTTCATTCTCTGTCAATCAAACAGAAATCCTTTTGAAGACATGTAAGAACCTTTCTTTTTTCGGACAGGGAAAAACGCCATACATTTACGAGATCTTTCGCTCATTTCTTTGAGCATTTTCTAGTCTAAAAAGTAGAAAAAATAACAGATTAGTCAAATAAATCAAGAAAATCAAAAATAACAAACTAATTTGCTATGCCCTCTTCCACAAAAAAAACATCACTTAAATAAGTATAAAGGTACAGATTTTTTTCTGTACGTCGATGATGTCAGGTTGGTCTTTAGAAATTAATAATGACTCTTTCTTTGGCTGAGAACCTTTCTTTTTCTGTTTTAAAACGTGAAGTTTAGTTATAAAATCTGAATCCAACTGAAGTCTTTTTGAAGGCATCATTTTTCTGTTTCAAACGAGACTAAAACGCCGAAGGTAAATATAAAAGTGGGACCGATCGACCTTTCAATCTCTGTCAATCAAACAGAAATCTTTTGGAAGTTATGTAAAAAATATTTCTAGTTAAAATTGGAATGGTAAATATGAAGAAGGATCACATAAACTTCTTAATCCAGCAGAAATCTTCTCGAAGACGTTTAATCAATACGAGGGATCACTGCTACGTTTTTCCGGAAGCATGGGCGCGGTTACCATTATGAAAATCGAAAATTAAAACACGCCCCATTTCAAACTGTCGAACGTGATAACCGCACAGGGCTCAACTTCAGTGTTTTAAAATCATTTGTAGGCCCAATTGTAAAATTTATAAAAGTAACCAATTTCAACCAAATCGCTTTTCCGTTTCAGCCTCGTTTTGGAGCTAAAACGCATGACACCACGCCCTAAAAATTCAAAACACACTCACACTGGAAAAAGCTTGATTTTAAAAATACAGTAAACTCTCGCTCGTTCGAACTTCTATTATTCGAATCTTTCTACCATTGAAATTCACGCCAATTGGGTTATCACGCCAACTGGATATTGCACTCTAATCCAAACTTGTTACCATTGCCCGTCAAAGAAAAACTCTCTCAATATACTTTCTATAGATCTATCTCCCTCTGTAATTCGAACATTTAAGATTCCCCGTTCGAGTTTCGAATTAGTGATTGTCAACTGTATATTCTCTCTGTTTTCCACATCTATCACAGAGCCAGTCAAGTGGGTGACAAATATGATCGACTTCGTGAAAAGATACGCGACATCAAGATGAAAGATTTCTTACATGACTCAACAGCCATCTCGAACATGCTTTGGAATTGTGTGGCAAAAAGAGACACGCTTTATACGGAGTTCTATCGCGGATTGAGGTACTTTTGCTTTTGATCACACTTTTGCTTTTGATCACACTTTTGATTCATTTGCTATGCAATCCAAATGTTGTAGGTTCGATCCCAACTCACCTCCAATTCAGCGAACGAGTAGCCTAGATTTGGTAATCTGATCTATGCAGTGAGTTACTTAAGTAAGTTAAGATGGGAGTAGGTGTGGCGATCCACCTCAGCAATCCATCTCCCTGGTCTAGAGCAAATGGAATTCGACGTCCACCTAACGTCTATATAACGTAAAATGAACGTGCAAAGAACGCTGTGTGCTAACTGGGAACTTGATTTTTTTGGAAATATACTCATTCTTCATCTCTATCCTTCTTTCGTTTCTTTAGGAAAGCCCTGGTCTTGGATAAAGAAATTTCACAAGCTGTCACTGAAGTTCAAAATCGCATCCACGCCATCAATAACGACATTGCCAAAGTGCAATCGGTATGTGTACTTTAATTTGCTTTACTGTTTCATATTCATCGTTAGCTTTTACCAACGGGACTCGTTTAGGCGAAAACGAATTTTGACGAGTCAATTAAACCAATTTTTTTTTTATTTTTTTTTTTGCTTCTCGTAAAAAATGCGTTTTGACGTGTGTTTTTTTTTACTCTTACAGTACCAGAAAGCAAGACAATGTATTTTGTGGAAACTATTGGCTTCAAACGCAGCGGTGAGTATTCTATCTTTTTTTTTTTCAACCATACGCAGTTTTCTTTTGTAAAAATTACTTAACTTGAAGTCAGCCTCGTGCTTCTTAAAAAATCTTTAATTTCGAGCCTTAAATATTTTAAAGATTTGAGCCTTGTTATTCTTATTCTTATAAAAAGAGTTTTAAATTTTCTTCCGTAATGTGATTTCTCTCTTGAAATTTGAACAGTTTGGTTGGTCATTTTGGTTGAACGAGGATTTCTAGTTTCTTATGTCAAAATCATTTGCTGAAAAAATCACAACATAGTTCGTTTCTAGCAACTTCACTTTAAGGTTTTTTACCATTCGTCAAGACCGTATATATTTTTCACTTTAACATCTTTTGATCATTTTTCAGATCTCATCACTTGATGGCAGTATTCCCTTCTCAAGCCTCCCCGATCTTCTGGAAGAGAGTTTGACTGTCAAAATTCCGCAAGAATCTCCGTAAGTCTCTATAGTTACTTGAAACGTGTTTTCAAGTCAAAAGCTCCAGCAGTTTAAGGAGTTCCGGCAGTTGGTCAAGGTGTATTTTACAGACCGGTCTGCAAAGTACCAAACACTCATGGGAACTGTTACTAGTCCCTTTTATTTGACAAATCAGCCTTCACGAACATTTTCCATTCAAATCGAACGTCAGTCAGTCAACACGTGATTATGTTCAAGTTTACACTCTGGTCTGTAAAATACCAACCAGACAGGTCGCCGAACTAATATTTTGCAAATCATCTTCGATTATCCATATCTACTACTGGCCAAAATTTCAAGGTCATAGCACTTGTAGCACTTGTTAATCTTGAGATTTTAACTGAATAAAAAATGAATTTCCCATCCAGAACACCCACGCATGGTCTTTACACAAAAGCCGGATTGAAAAGTAAAATATATCGCTAGATTTAAAAAAATACAGTCCTCAATAACAAAAGACCCGCAAATAACAATCCGTCGTCATGATTGCGGCGCGTTCTAGGCGCGTTCTGGATGGGAAATAAGTGGCTTAACATTTTCTTGTCTGGGAAAGGTTAGAGAGGGTCCATCAATTGTTTCTTTTTTTTTTACTTCACAGGAAACCGATTGAGATGGACATGAAATTCCGAAGTGCCATGTCAAAGTATGTTTGCGCCTTTCTGTTAGATTTTCTCAGTAATTGAGATTAATTTTCGCGCTTTCATTTTTTCGCGAAATTGTGTGAGATTGCGGGCTTGAAAAATTAAATCCACGCTAAATTTTCAAGATGAGAGTTTTAGCTACCCTTTAATTATGCTACTTGTGACAAAACTTGCCTAATCCCCGATTACAGTATTTTTACAAAGCTATTTATTTCAAACGTCTCGGATAAGCAGTGTAGAGGATCATTTTCGTATGTCTCAGGGTCCCGAGCTCTATTGAAAAATTTTGCATTATTTTCTATTTGGTTTTTTCAACAATAATCTCGATATTGAAATGAATCGTTTAAATACACGCTTTTATTTTTATAAGAACAATTTCATAAGAACACGAGACTCATTTATCGCCAAAAACTTAAGGATAATACGAGCCTCAGTAACTTTTAGTCAATAAGTGAATAAAGTATAAACACTGAAAACTCGTGGAAAAATAAGAACAGCAGAGGTTCAGCTGAAATTTATTCACTTATTAAAAGTGTGCAAGTTGAAGAAAACGTCCATTGAATTTCATAAATTTGTGTTTATTCTCATTTTTCCATTATAATTTTTTTTAGTTTGGATCAACTGATTGGTTCAGCGGTGAGTGGCTTTTATCTTAGGCTGCATGCATCCCCAAATTAGTTTTGATATATCAAAACTTATCAGAGGGGATGTGTGCAGCCTACTTTTATCTATGTTATGGTTTTGAGTTTAGCTTCTTTTTGTTCTTTATAAAAGCTCTCTGTGTTGATCTCGGTGGAGGAGGTAATAAATCCATCCTAATGTGATTCGCCACCACGCAACTATCACAATTTTTGTTACAGCCAATCCATAGATATGCGAAGCTGTTTGCTGTGTTTCCTTTTTCCCATCCGAAATGTAGACCATTTCTTTCAATTCTTATTCGACATTCGAAATAAATAAATGGTCTACATTAAGTAATGCTTTTGCAAACTCAGCATTTTTTTAAACCAATTCAGACCTTGGCCTTAATAAATATGATTCACCATTAACAAGAATCATAAAGTTTTGTCGAAGTTTATGCGAGCATACACGTTTTTTATAAGCATAGGGTAAATTTTGGTGAGCCTCATTATGTTTGACAAAATGAATTTTTTTAGCCTCGGATGTGCTTATGTCATACTTAATGTAATGGGCTCTTCCAGAAAAAAATCGAATATGGGGGGTGGAGGGTATAACATTTTTTGGAAATTTACCCCCGGGCATTGCGACTTTTAACACCCGGACAAGCATCGGTTGACCCCCCCCCTGGATATGCAGATTTTTACCCCCGGACATATCTAATATATCCTCCACCCCCCCCCCCATGTACAAAAAGCCCAATAGTGCAATTCACACATTATGTATGTTTTTTGTAATTTGGGAGATTAGTAAATTGAGACTCAGCACATGCTTAGGCAATGCTTAATTTTTTCTAAGATTTCAGCCAGGATATAAGCATTATTAAAAAACGTGTAGAATTACAATGTGAAACGTTATACCTTACTTTTCACCAATAGCGACCAAAGACGAGTCCGAAACGTTCGTTCACAATCGATTCTGCATCTCTCTCGCCCACCGAGTTCGATGTCAAGTTCCAGCAACAACATAATGACAAACGTCGCCAATCCGAACCCGTACATTTAAGTGCATCGCAATCTGATAACGGTGTCTTTAATTTTGATACGTCGCCCGCCCGTACAAATCAGCCATTCACTGATTTCAACACGCCCAGCGCCCACATTCCTCATATAAACCGCCCCTTGTTAGTTCAAACGGACAGAGTGCCGCACCTCCATCATGAAAGTACACAAAGATATCCAACCACTCATCAGCCGGTACCGAATAACCAATTTCATGGTAACCGACATCCGATATCGGTTAGCCCACATAACCGAAGAAACGATCCCAATGTTTCACTGACCGTAACTCAAGGCCAATTACCTGCGACAGCGATTCCTTCTCCACGATCGTCACCGAGACCTCACGCAGGTGCATTGCAAACCAGTCAACACGTTCAGAATTTCACTATCGGTGGCTCAGTAGTAAAAATGACCGGTAGCTCAACAGTGCCAACAAATAACCAAACCTTTGGAACGAATGATGACAAAACGAACCAATCCTTATCGCCAAGGAGGTGAAAAAAGTCAGTCTTTTTTACTCAAAAAAAAAACAAACTTGTAAATAAATTCTCAAACATAAATCAATCTAAAATCCATACCCAAGAGAGGATACGCGCTTTTTTTCATAAGAACACGAGAACCGAGGTTAAAAATTGGCCAAAACCTAAGAGCAAATTAAGAATAATCTGTGCTTAGATTTCACCAATTACTAAGACGGTACTGATTTTAACAGATTTTAAGTAAAGAAACCAAGCGTATTAAGAACATCGTAAGAACAATTAACCCTGAAAATTTAGAACAGCCCAGCCTGAGTATCCCAGGATAAGTAGCGAATTATTTGGAAGATTGTTTGTTTTTTTTCACTCACTGTCACTTCACGGTAACTGTGTTTTATGTTTTTCCTGTGTTTCCAAAAATTGAGTACTGAAATTAAAAACTCTTACTTTTTTTGTAAATAAATATTATGTATTATAATAGTAAGGTTTGCACCCTTAGGCCCTTATTAGCGAATTTTGTTCATTGACCTTTTTTCCCAGTTATCCGGTTCCAAGCATTGGGCCTGGAATTTTAATATAGCTTATCGGCCAAAAATTAGTCGGCCCTAAGTGACTAAATTTTGGCTTGGTGACTAAAATTAGGGCCGACTAATAATTAAGGCAGACTAAGTTTTGGCCGATAAGGTAGCTGACGCTCTCTAGTTAGACGTACTAATTGATATGCTCCATTTTTCGATAATATTCAAAGACATCAACGTGAGAAGCTCTCATATACAATACTTTACCATCCGATACGCTCACCCTTATTTAATAAAATCATTCTCCTT
Source organism: Clytia hemisphaerica (assembly GCF_902728285.1). Taxonomy (NCBI): domain Eukaryota; kingdom Metazoa; phylum Cnidaria; class Hydrozoa; order Leptothecata; family Clytiidae; genus Clytia; species Clytia hemisphaerica. Next base: position 123,767 of record NW_027104443.1, read on the forward strand.
GAAAATGAAATTAGAGAGCGTCAATTTCACACCATGAAGCTTCCAAAAACGAAAAACAGAATTCAGACCAGTTTCAACCCACCCATTTGAGGAAAAGTAATGAATCATTTCTGTTTTGACGGGTTTCCACTTTACCCTCTGATGCTCAGTGTTAAAATTTCTACCGAGGCTTTTTTGTCGACAAAACTATGCATAATTCACCAACATTTCAAAGATGTTGTGTAAAATTCGTTTTCCGTCTCAGACTAAAAGCCTTGCTGTAATCTACACACTGCTCATGAAGCATCCATAAATGAGAAACACAATTGTTTTTGTTTTTTTGTACGAGTTTATCCAGTTTCAGCCTACCCATTCTTTGAGGGGAGAGGAATCAATACATGAATGTCATTACGTAATTGTTTCTGCAGAATCAGATCGGTTTTGGCAATAATGGCAAATTTCGAACTATATTTCTTAAGTTTCTTAACTTTGCCACTACTTAGTGTCATGATGACAATTTTTTTGGGAAAATAGTTTTTTTTTGGAAGATTGTAAATATGTTTTTTTATTTGATAAAGTTTGTTTATTTTTTATTAAAAGATTTAGAATATGCATTCATTTTTTTCATCAGTTTCTTTTTTGTATTTTAGTAATTATTTTAATTAATTCACACACCATAGATAATAAGAATTGTACACTTTAACGTGGTTGTCCTCTTTTTGACCTTCTTTTCAACCCAAAGATATTTAAATTGTAATAAAATTTTAAAAGATTTTAATTGTCATTTTGATTAAAGTGAAATTTTAATCAACTTTTTTCTCAAAGTTTAACTGCTCCAAATTTTTAACATTTAAAATTGAATAGCTTTTAACAAATGAAATAACTTTTTCATTATGGTTAAAAATATATAGTGATCTATTTAATTTGTCTTTGATATTATCCAAATTTCAAATAGATTTTAATTACTTAATTAAATTTGATTAGATTTTAAATATTTTTGGGTTTTTAGTGTTTGTGAACCTTCCTGAAGTCTGGAACGTTTTAGTTTGAGTTTCTGACTTTTCTTGAGATAATCTTCAAATGTTCAAATCTTTATAATTTTCAATTTTGACAATTGCAGAAAATAGTAAATATTATATAGTATATTTTAATGAACTTATGAAGTTGAAAATGCACGTTATAAGAATAGACCATATTAAAACATAAGGCTTCGATTGCCAAAATATTAAGAATATGTTAAGAACATTTTGAGGCTTTGCAGACTCGAAAACACCCGATTTGTTAGGAATATATATATAAATTATCGCAAAATGGAGAAAATAAGAACATTTTCAGAACAAGTTAAGAACATCCTATTCGTATAAAAAATGTGTTGTAGAATGTATCCCTTTTTTGTTTTTACTCTTCTATAGATCTGTTCCTATTTTGACGTCAGTTAATTGACGTCACAAAATATATTTGACGTCAAATCTTTTTTTTTTTCATTTTGAAAAGAAAAAACAAAGATACAAGAATTTTCAACAGAACATTTCAAGAATCGCAGGGAGAACACAACGACAAATCTAAAATGGCGACAATGCATCGTTACCCTACTTAAATGGATCAAGATTATGGAAACCAACAAAAGTGCCGTGTTAGGAATTCTACGGACGGGGACATTGAATGCATTAACCATCAGCCCAGGCGAGAAAGGACGCATTAAAATTAACGTTTGCGGACGACGATTCGAGATTCAACGTCAGACGGTTTTGCGATACCCGACGACACGTATAGGACGGATATTACTTGGTAGGCGTACTTCTTCACATAAAGAAACCTCAACCACTCCACTTTACGATGATCATGATCGAGAAACGGATGAATTCTATTTCGAAAGAAATCCAGCGGCGTTTGAACCAATACTCGCTTTCTATACCACCGGAACTCTGCACATCCCTCGACATCTTTGCGTAGAACTTTTTCAAGATGAATGTGACTATTGGGGAATTCCCTTTGTTCCAGACTCATGTTGTCAAGGTTACCACCAACAAGAATGGGAAATTAGTGAGACGGTTCGAAAAACTAATGATTTGTTCGAGTCACGGAGTAAAAGACCGTCAACTAATACGGAATATCTTGGTTCAGAAATTGATCTGGGTCCGGCAAGCCGGTCGGAAAAATTGAAACGAAGATTATGGGATTTATTTGAGAATAGTGATTCGTCAAGAGCAGCATCTGTAAGTTTTGAAATTCTTCTTTTACGTTAAGGGAAGAAATTTTCGCGGTTCACAGCTTATTAGTGATGATGTTTTTAATTTTTAGAATATTCGTGTTTTGTGGAATTTAATTTCGTGAATTTGTCAAAAAATCCGTTGCCAATCGAATGTAGTCACAAATTTCACAGGTTCTCGTAAATGTTTATCAGGCTATGAACATTTTCAGGTTTTAAACCCATAAAGTCGAGAACTTCCGAAAGCTTAAAAAGGTTGCGATGCTCTTTAAAAAAACGTTTGCTTTTTCCTATTTACAGATAGTCTCCATCATATCCTCCGCAATGGTCATTATCTCCACCATAACACTCTGTGTAAACACACATCCAGATGTCAAAATCGTCAACGAAGACGGTCAAACGTCAGATAACCCGAAACTTCTCGTCATTGAGATCATCTGCATCTTCTGGTTCACGTTGGAATACATCATACGAATCTACTCAAGCCCGAGTAAGAAAGTTTTCCTATGTTCGGTAATGAACACAATCGATTTATTGGCAATCTTACCATTTTATATTGGTCTCATAGTCGAAAACCTGAACGGCGGAATCAACGACCGTTTCACTGACGTACGTCGTTTCGTGCAAATCTTACGAATCTTTCGTATCGTACGTATTTTCAAAGTCGCACGTCATTCAACTGGTTTGCAAGTGCTTGGTTATACAGTTCGAAATAGTGGTTCAGAGTTAGGTCTTCTTTTCATGTTATTACTGATGGGAATGACGTTGTTCTCCTCCTTGGTTTACTATGCGGAGGAGGATGTTGAAAATACAAAGTTTGTGAGCATCATTGCAGCCTTTTGGTGGGCTATTATCACCATGACAACCGTTGGTTATGGAGATATGTACCCGGTAAGTTTTTAAGAAATTTTTCATGAATTTTGCCTCGTATGTTTTACAATGAAGTGAATACAGTCGCTCTCATGTTGTCTTCTGACCAGCCACCAGGTTCCACATGGGCCCGTAGCTCAATGGTAGAGCAAATGCCTGCGAATGGCGCGTTTGTGAGTTCGAGTCTCGCCGGATCCGTTGGTTTTCCAACGGTTCTGGTGGCTGGTCAGAAGACAACATGAGAGCGACTTGCATTGTAAAAAATTTTTCGTTATTCATATTATTTTTCACCGACTTTGGTAATTGGTTCTTTATAAGGGACGACGTACGTACTTTCTAGCTCCGGGGACTTGGACTGTATACTCTAAGCGTTTAATTCGATAATTTGCAGAATATGCTTAATGACGGTCAAGACAAATATAAAATTAAAAAAAATATCCCAATTTTGGGTTCTGAGCACTTAAAACATGTTTCGGCAACGTCCAGAGTCGATTTTTATTTCTTCGCTGAACTTTCACGTTTTCTATTTCTATTTGGTTGAGTTGCAGGAGGCTTTAGAGGCCTATTCTCGCCTATTCTAGACGCTTACTAATGATTGTCTCGTCAGCACCTTGAACTGACATGGTATGTGAGGGCGAAGGAACGTTCACTTGCCAAGTGAACTGCCGTGAGTGGGAATCAAACCCTGGCCTCCTGCACAGAAGCCAAGGTCGACTACCACTATACCACGTCCCAGAGCTTTGCATTTTTATAAGAAAAATTCAAAAGTTTCGCACATCGGTTAAGGGGCAAAGGCGCCCCAAAACCAAAATATTTTCTTCAAAATTTCATGCTACAAGATGGTAGTTACAACTGTTCCAGAAATCTCTTAGTTCCGGAGATATAGCCCGGTATAGTTAGGTCTGCAAGTGTCAGGGACTGAAAGGGTTGACATCACCGTTACAGCAAAATGATTAAAATCTCAAGTTTACATTAAAGGATGAAATTTTGGCGGGATGAAAATTTGGCGGATTTGGCGGATTTGGTATTTCAGACCTTAAAACAGGTTTTTCCTTTTTGGACAAAAATGTCCTTCTTCCACCAATCAAGTTAGCTGCCAAAATAAATTCCCTCTGAAAAAACTTTTTCGGCCATCTACCAAATTAAATTCCCGTCAAAATTTCTTCCTTTCCACACTTTTAAAGAACCAGTTAATTTTCGGCTGAAAATTGTAAGCTTAAAAGTTGCTATTATGATGTTTGAGACCTAATTTGTATCGTCAGTATCATCAACAGACTGTTCTTAATTTCTTCCTAGGTGTTCCCCAATTTCAGTTTCAATGTTCTTGTGAATTCGCTCTAATGGAAATAAGAATTTATTTATATTATCTTTGTCTCGGAAATGTTCTATGACAAAATACTTTAAACCATTGATTTCAAAGCCCCGAAGGGGCTAGATCCGAAACTCCAGGATGGGAAATGAAGCCACTTATTTCCCATCCAGAACACGTGACCCGTGTGTTTTTCGAACAAAATTTCTATATGAGGGCTTCACTTTTTCTTGCTTGAGAAAGGTTGAAGATACCTTTAAGGGGGTTAGCTTCGGGGCTTCGGACTCAATGCTTTAAATATCGTTTAACTTATCCTTTAGGTCACGACGTTCGGACAAATAATCGGCAGTATGTGTTGTGTATCAGGTATTCTTTTCATCGCTCTTCCAATTCCAACCATTGTTAGTAATTTCTCAGCATTTTATAAAGACCATCTAAACAAAGGAAAGCTTCAAAAATTATATGAAAAACTTCAAACAGAAATGGTACCACCGACGGAAAATGGTTCAAAATCTAGCGTTCTTATCGGTTCGCTTTCATCAGAATCATTGTATAACGTCACAATGTTAAAACGTGTCAGCTTGACGACTATTGAGCGACGGGATAATTATCGTAGACGTTTATCAACAGTAAGTGGACCATTAAGCGCGGCCGGCTCCAGGAAAGTTTGTCCCTTGCCGATCAACGAAAATGCGTAATTTTTAATTGATGTATTTCCCAGATGTTGTTTTTTAAATATAATTTTCATTTACGATTTCAAAGAAAATTTCGTTTATTACTTTGTGACATACAGTCAACTCTCTCTAATTCGAACTTGTGTAATTCGAATCTTTCTCTAATTCGAAAAAAGATTCTTGTTTTTTTTAAGATTTAATTAGAGAGGGTCGCAACTGTATATTTTTGGAAGTGAAAGCCGATTGGAAAGATTGCAAAAAAGGGCACCCCAAAACAAAAATATAACTTTTGCAATCTTAATACACGAAGGATTAACAATCAAATTATTATAAATAATTATCTTATTCCCTAGTGTAACTACACTATGGAATTGTGATATCATTGAATTCCTTTTTTATTACTTTTCAGAGAGGAATAGCACTGTATGTGCACAGATATCTGTAAAGCCCGAAGGGCTAGATAGGCAACTTTAAGCTTTCTCCAGCAAAAAAAAAGTGAAGCTAAAATTTGACTTTTTAAATTTCGTGCCGATGGATAGGATCTAGCATTTTAATTGTTTTCAGAGCGCGAGATCAAAAAAAGTAGGCGGCAAACGCTATTTCACATCTCTCAAACCGGTGAAATTGCATATTTTAGTCACGTGACTTTGGTAGGAAATCCTTCCAAACCTAGGCTTCACTTTTCGATAAAAGCCGCAAATCTAGCCCTTCGGGCTTTACAGATCTGTGTGTATGTGTTCGTTTATGTATGGGTATGGAAATGATTTGAGTGTAGATATGGATTTCAACTGACTAGGTATCCATGAACATATAAACGACTGGACCCCTTCTGCAACTGCCGACAAAATTCAGTAGAAACAACACAGCATTTTTTGATGCATTGCTCTGCATTACTCTAACGACAGACTTGTGATGTTTGACAGCCTTCTTCAACTTGACATAACCTTGTTTCCATTTAATCCCAAAACATTGTGTAGAATACTTCTTTATGGCGACCCCGATTTTAGCATTGTCCAAAATCATGATATATTGAGCATATAAGGCTTCAGTATAGTTCGTATAAAAAACCCTGGTCTGGAAGCCTTTTGTTTCTTTCCATTGTTGGACCTACCTCCGGGTACCCGGGTGGAGGTCCTTTAAATTAACCCATGTCTGTTCGCCCGTCCGTTCGTTCGTCTGTTGCCAGCTTTTCTCAGGATTGGCTCATTAGTTTTTTCTGATTTTGGCATAAAGATGCAAAATGGCAATGCCCAAAATGTGACGGAGCCCGATTTTCGAATGCCGGAAAAACTGTTTTTTTTGGCATTTTCTCGAGATTTTATCATTAGTTTTTTCTGATTTTTTGCTCAAAGATGCGTATTAACAATGCCCAAAACATGGCCGAGTCCAATTTAAAAAAAAAAATTTTCGGTCGAAAATGCCGGAAATATGCCGGAAATCGCCGTTTTTCTGGATTTTCATTGGATTTTTTTCTTATAATTGGTTGTTTTCGAGATCGGTTGTTTTTTCATTCAAAAACATTATTAATAGCAATGCCCACCATCAAGCCGGAACAACCTATTTTCGCCGGAAAGACTGTATTTCTTGAATTTCTCGAGCTATACTTTATATTTTTTTATGAAATTTTGCACACTGATGCAAGATGACAATACCTAAAATGTGACGGAGCCCGATTTTCGAAAAACATTTTTTTCCGGCTGAAAATGCCAGAAATATGCCGGTAAAACCAGTTTTTTGACATTTTCTCGAATTTTCATCCTTAGTTTTTTCTGATTTTTTGCAGAAAGATGCGTATTCGCAATGCTCAAAACATGACCGAGTTTGCTTTTTGCGAAAAATTCTATGCCGGTAATCGCCGTTTTTGCAGATTTTCATTTGGATTTTTCCTTATTTCTTTGTTTTTCACACAAAAACATTATTGATAACAATGCCCACCATTAAGCATGATTCAATTGTCAATAAAACTGATTTTTGCAACCGGAACTTTCTATTTCTATTTTCCCTACTCCCCTTCCCTCTTCCCCCATCAACAATCAATGATAAGATTTAATGTGTTATGCATTTTCGCAAAACGCTATATCATCTGACTGATTGTTTTCATTTTTCTCCTTATTGCCTTATTATCTAGCCTTCATCATCAGGTAGGTCCATTCAGCATGTTGCTTGTTTCTTACTTGAATTTGTGTTGAGAAATTAGTTTGTTTTGCTCACTTTTTGATCATGTGATTAAATCTTAAACCAATCCCAAGAGGAGTACTTGGTAATGTGATCATAAACTGAGTGATTTTTATCTTTTGATATTAACAAAGGAAAAGCTAACAAAAAATTAAAACAATAAGCTTCCAGACCAGTGTTTTTTATAAGGACTATGGCTTCAGTGGCCAAAATATTAAGAGCAAGTGAAGAACCCGGTGCCCCCCCCCTACACATTTTTTAAAGTAACTCAAATTGGGTCAGCCTCGGGGTTGCTTAGCATTCTAGCTCATTTTCTGAAAAATTTGCTTTTTGACCACCCCTGATATCATACAGTGTGTGGCCCCCAAAACGGCGATCAAATTTGAAATTTCTCTCAAATCTAGAGGAAAAGAGATTTTACAAAAATTTTTGCTGCATGAAAAACTTCTCATCTCTACTTTATTTCCTGGAAGTTCTTTTTCAAAATTTTCAATTTCAACAATATTTTTCAATCGCTTAAAGATAGGTAGCTTTTTTCTAATGGCCCCCAAAACGGAGGTTTGAAATTTTAGCGACTTCTCGAGATATCTTTAAGATATAAATACAAAATTTTGACCATAGTTTTGAAATATGATTTAGAGGGTTTTGGGCATAAATTTATTTGATAACATTTTTAACAGTATACCCCTGGTTGTCAAAATGCAGGTTTGGGTGTAGTTAAAATCAAATTATTAAGCCCAGTGGTACATATTTGTGTTTTCTCTTAAATTTACGACACGATGGATGTAAAATTTATGATTTTTATGAAATATTTCAAGATTTTCGATATTGCAAAGTCCAGACTGAAAATTTAGAAATTTTCAAAGTGACAATTTTGATTTAACAACGTCTTAATCAAGTTTTTGAAAACAAATCTCTTTTGAAAATAGTTCCATTCATGTATGGAATAAGCTGTGAAAATGTTAGAAAAAAAGCTTAACTGAAACTGAAAATATTAAGCTTTAAAGATATTTTTCTCCTATATTTTGCAAAAAAATGACAGAATTTGCCGTTTTTGCTGATTCAGCGAAAAGTTTTATATAATTATAATGTTAATTTTTTGTCATAAACTAGTAATTCAAGGTGATAGGAATAGAATTCCAAGATTTTTTGCTTTTTCTCATATTTAGAATTTTCGGTTTTGTCAATGCTGATTCTAGGGCTTCAAAATACAGGTTGACCTTCAAGATGCTATATCTTTTACCCAGCCTCTAAAGTCACAGATGTATTTGAATTTTCTGAACGGCATTAGGTGTAGAAAGTTTCCTATACCCCGTTTTCACAACTTATTTTCAATATCCAAGGAGCTAGAGTGAGTTATATGCAATTTTTATCTAAATTTGGTGTTAAAATATTTCCTTTAGACGCAAGTATGTTATTTTGAATCTGTCTCAAACCAGCAAAAACATGTTCATTTTTAAGTATAACCATCATTCTTTCAAAATAAACAAAAATCGTTTAATTCTGATAAATCTACAAGTCAGAATCTTCATTTTAATGAAAACTTCCGTTTTGGGGGCCATCTCCGTTTTGGGGGCCATATACTGTATCATGTTTGTTTTTTTTTGTCGCCAGTTTTTATTGTCTCCATGGTAATATTTTTAGTAATTTTTTTATTGTACGATAAAGAAATTGGCATAAATTTGAGCCTTAGAGCCTTAGCAACCTGAGTCAGAAAAAAAAAGTTTTGCAAAATTTCGTTCTCAGAGGAAAAATACCCGAATTCTCCCTGAATGATTACCCATGATGCATTGCGCAAAAAGATTCACGGAAAGTCGATATCGTCTATTTCAACCCTCTGGAAGTTTGACTTTTGAAGTTTGTTTTCATCCCCTTTTGCAATTCATGAGGAGAAATTGCACTCTACACGCTTTTTTTATAAGAATATATACACTTTATAAGAATGTCCATGATGAAAATGACCAAAAAATTAAGAATATGGTAAGAATATCACCATCATGGAATTTTGAGACGTATGTACTAAATGTTAAATCTAGTCTGAATTAGGATCCTAACCTAAGAATGCTGTAAGAATATTTTAGGATGATTTTCCCAAAAAAGTTAAGAATATCCATGATGAAATGGATTTACACCATTCTTATAAAAAAAGCGTGTAATTAACAATCCCACTGGATTTGTCAACTTGAGAACAATAAGGTTTCTAATCACATTGGCTGAATTTTGATAGAAATTTCCATCCCTACTATGGGAAGAAGTTTCAACGAGGTTGTGACATAGATTTATAAAGCCCCAAGGGCTAGATGTCGTGCTTTAAGCCATCGCAGGCAAAAAAAGTGAATATCGGAAAAAAATATTGTTGCTATTGTTTTTGAAAACCCGCGAAGCTTCTGATTGGTCAAGTATTGAAATTTCATTGTAATGTCACGTGACTTATAGGTAGGATTTCCTACCTAACCACAGCATAGTTTTCAGCAAAAGTACGCCATCTAGCTCTTTGGGCTTTATAAATCTATGGGCTGTGAGACAAGGGATTTTAATGCATTGCAAACTCTAAAACACCCAATTTTTCATGAAAATTGTACATGCCAATATCCAAGGGCCGCGGCAGCGGGGGGGCCACCCGGGAATTGGCCCGAACACATTTTTTCAATGCAAAAAGAAAATTTACTGATTCAGCTGAATTCTGCGTAAAAATCTTGAAAAAGACCTGTTTTAGGCAGTCTAGAAGGGCTAATTTTCAAAATTTTCTCCCGTCGGCGCCAACCATGGTGGCACCTCCTTATAGACACTAAACCATTGCCCTACCACTTTAAAAGTGGAGCCGCGGCCCCTGATATCTGCTATTTCAAACTTATTCCCTAAAAACCCAGGGGTGAAGGGAAAACTCAAGAGTGGTCCATAAGGACCAGTTTTTCAGTGTTCTTGAAGTGTAACTGTATGCGTCGAAATGAGTGAAGATGATTTGAAAATGCGCTCAAAGGGTGAACAAAGTGAGCAAAAGTTTTTTGGGTAAAGTTTTGAAAAATCAGACCATTTTTTTGGCTTGAAATGGAACAAATTTTTTTTAAGAACATACACCTTTAGGGTCAATCTTTCACCTAAAGTTTGAATTTTAAGCCTAAAGATATTCTCAATATGTTCTTACTTAATTTCACAATATTGTGAGTATTTTTATACAATTTTCTTTATATTTGGCCATCAAAGTTTTACGTTTTAGTTTTATTCGTACTAGAAACTTATAATATTGTTCCAAAAAGTGTTTTAGTGCGATATACTTTTTTATATGAACCAATAATTTCATTTTTGAAATTATTTGAAATCTTTGGCTTAAATATTCTTATGTTATAATTATGTTCTTACGCTTAGTTTCTTTACATAAAAACTTAAAATGCATGGGTTCGAAATGTATGCGATTTCGTCTTAGGATTGTTCTCAAACTGTACTTAGGTTTATGCCATAATTTTCAGCCTCTTGTTCTTATAAAATTGTTGTTATAAAAAAGCGTGTATATCGAACTTGGGAAGGTAGTTTGGGGTATTGGACCCTTTTTTTGTTTTTCTCTTCTCCCTAAATTGCATCTAATGTTTGCGCTTTGTAGATTTAATAGGTTTGATTCCATGGCAACAAGCAAAACGAACTCAATATCCAAGCGCAAAAAAGATTCCCTTCTGACTGCTTTCCCAAACTTTCAAAGAATCACTCATTTATTTTCAAAGAAATACTCAAATTGGATGAAAGGAACGAAAAGAAAGTTTTTTTGAAAAGTCTCACATTTTGACTACAAAAATTTCACTGTTTTTCAAATTTTTTTTTCCTTTTCTTTTTCACGTTTATTTAAGGGAATTTTTGATGAATTTGTAGGATTTCTTTTTTGACTGTTAGAATTTCTTTGAATTTCTTCCAAATTTTGTCTGTTGCTTGTTGAATGGTTTAACTTTTTTTCTGGCTCGTGTCATCTTTACGGATATGGTTGTATTGGGGGAGACTCGGTGAGTTGCCCTCAAAGTGCGTTTTTAAAGCTTCGCAAAATTTTCTGCACCATAAGGGTCCGATTTTAAATCGAATCCACGGAAATGGAATGCAACGTTTTTAGGCACCTATTTTGATTTTCATACACCCCTGTATCATTGTGACCTGACTTGAAACTTTAGCCGTTGGGTACACATTTCTTTCTGGATTGCTTAGCGTTCTAGCTCATTTTGTTATATCATACTATATTTATGATTAACAGGTCAAGGACTATCTTTGCCAAGGTTAAACTTTAACTTTACGATAATGAAAAGAATCGGCTAATTTGAGCCTCCAAGCCTTAACAACGTGGTTGCTTACAAAAAGATTTGTACAAATATCAACCCAGACGGCACACAACGTCAAAACAACGTCCATGTGACATTCATAACGTCCAAATAACGTTATTTGAATGTTAGAGAGAGGAATAGAACAACTTTTTCTCACCGGTGGCCAGCCTATGCTCCAGTGAATATTGAGATCGTAGATCACGTCATCACGCCAAAAAAGGCAGTTTTATTGTATGTCATGCAGAGGAGCACCGTTACACTGATTGTGTAACGGCTTTGCCACGTATGGCAACGCGAATTTTGCCATGATATTTGTTCACAGATGTTTGTGATTAGGACAGCTTTTAAAAGGATTGTAGAACTAAAAAGTCTAATTTAAGGCTCAAGCACAATCATTTATTTTGAAATCGGCAAAATGTTTAATTGATTAGAGATGTGCGATTTTTAATTCAATCGCAATCACACAAATTACTAGGAGATCTCTTACAACTCCTAAACATCGAAGCTTTGCGAACAACCGGTCAATAGGCTACACGCAACGTTGTTTCAACGTTTATCTAACGTTCACAACGTCCATATAACGTTAGATGAACCATGAAGGGATGAACGTTGAAACAGCGTTGTCTGCCAGCTGGGTAGGCTACACGCATTCTTTCTAGGGGCTGCTATTCCCGTTCCAGAGTTATCCCAAATTTGGGGGTAGTCCTATTTCAATTTTTTTAGAAAAGCAATGATTGTATTAACCTCTATAGTCATTCAAATTTTTAATTCACATTTAATTAAATTCAAAAGATCACTCATAGTCATATAAAACTTACTAATCAAGGTAAAAACGGGGGCAAAATCAACCCGTCAACTACTTTACCCCGTGACATTAAGCATTTTCAAGAAGAGATTTTTTTCATCAAAACTTCCGATTCAAAAAAATGTTTCTTTAAAATTGAACAGACAAATTATTAAGAAGCTTAAATCATATTTCGTCTTTTCTCTTTTGACTTGAAGAACTTTGAGACCGCAATCCAAAACGTTTATACGAATCTAGCTTCCCTTTACACTCATTATTGTCATTGAGTTTCAAGCTCGAAGGACTAGAAGCGAAACTTTAACCCTTCTCAGGTAAGAGAATAATTGAAACCACTTATTTCCCATCCAAAACGCGCATAGAACGCATCGTACTCATGACGACGGATTATATCTAGCGGCTCTTTTGTTTTGGAGGACTACATTTTTTGAAATTTAGCGATAGATTTTAGTTTCAATCTGGCGTTTGTGTAAAAACTACGCGCGGGCATTGTAAATGGGAAATAAATAGTTTCATTTCCCATCCAGAAGTCTCTCCTCTAGCCCTTCTGACTTGAAACTTAATGATTATTTGTACACTTTGCTGATAAAAAGAATTCGATTTTCTCTGATGATATGTTGAATTTAAATTTATTGTCGTTTCTAATGTATCGATTATCAAAATAATTTTCCTGAGGTAAAGAATTTTTGGGAATCAGAACTAGAATTGAATCTCGTATGTATGATTTGTAGTCACTAGGTTATTTTTTATCTAAGTTGCGCGGTCCGAAAGTGTTCTGAACATATTCTTATTTTCATCATTTTGTGACTATTTTTGCCCAATTGGGTGTTTTAGAGTCTGCAAAGCCTTACAATGTTCTTAGGATTGTGGCCACCGATATTTAAGTTCTTATAAGAAAAACGTGTACTTCTTATTTATGGATTTGTTGGTGAGGTTGTGTTCAGGTTTGTAGAGGTCTCTCTTTCAGGTATCCCTGTCTGAAGCAAAAAATATTTTTCCAGTTAGGGGTAGGACGGGAAAGACTCCCTTAAATTCTACATGCAAACTTTATTTTTCAAGATAAAGAAAAACATATAAGCATATTCTTTGACCCTTTCTTTAAAACTCTTCACGTTTTTTCTATGATAACACTTAAAATTTTTAAAGCCTTCGAAAGTTCTTAACTTTTTTTGACATGTTCTTAATTTCACTATTTTGTGATTATTTTTGCCCATTTTCCTAAGAAATTAGGTGTTCAGGAGTCTGCAAAGCCTTAAAATGTTCTTATGTTCTTATATAGTTTGTTCTTAAACAAGCGTATATTCTTTAGCCTCTTCTTAAAAACGGCATAACGAATTCTAATGTTTATTTTTAGGTAATTTCCTCAGAGATTGGAGTCCATAAAGCCTTAAAATGTTCTTAACTTATTTGTAAGACTTCAGCCATTGAAGCCTTATATTCTTATATAGTTTGGTCTTATAAAAAACAAACGTGTATTCTTTGACCTCTTCTTAAAAACGACATAACAAATTCTAATGTTTTTTTGGGTAATTTCCTCAGAGATTGGAGTCCATAAAGCCTTAAAGTGTTCTTAACTAGTTTTTAACATTTTGGCCGTACCGATACATATGTTCTCATATAGTTTGTTCTTATAAAAAACAAACGTTTATTCTTTGACCTCTTCTTAAAAACGTCATAACAAATTCTAATGTTTTTTTGGGTAATTTCCTCAGAGATTAGAGTCCATAAAGCCGTAAAATGTTCTTAACATATTCTTATTTTCACCATTTTGTGATCATTTTTACCCATTTTCCTAAGAAATCAGATGTTCAGGAGTCTGCAAAGCCTTAAATTGTTCTTATGTTCTTATATAGTTTGTTCTTAAACAAACGTATATTCTTTGACCTCTTAGGTACCATTAAAAACGTCATAACGAATTCTGATGTTTTTCTATGGCTTCTTGAATGGAATATATTGAACGATAAGTAATAAGGAGGGATAACTACGTACCATTATATATTTTTGATCGTCCCATCAAATATATTTTAGTTTCCAACCAACCTTGCCTCTCTTTTACTCTTTGTCTTCACTAGCCTGAATATCTAGGCCGTAATCGAGTTTTTATTACAATCATGGTTGAAATATATTCAGAATTTTAGTTCCGACGAGAAAGTCGATTTTGGGCTAGGGGCTATCTCTTTAATTTAATCGAGTATTTCAATTTGGGAGGGGCTGGCAGACTTCCAGGCTATATTCTGAGCCTTATTGGACTATTTTTGAACTTTTGAATCCCCAGATCCTAAGCTCCTAAGTCTTAAGTCTAGCGTTAAAACTCAGAGTTAAAATTCTACCCTTTGAACCTACTTTTGAGCACTAATAAATCGATTGTGCTTTCAAAACTTCCCGGTGAATTTCCCTTTTTTCTCAAATATTATGACCTTGATTGTAGCGAGTTTATGTATGCGTGTTTTATGTGATGGAGACGGTTAGCTTCTGGTTTTTCTACATCCTGATCAACTGACAACGACAATAAATTAGATTTTGCGGGTCAGAACTGTGGACTATTCAAAATCGCTTCAGCCAATCTTCTGTCATAAAAAATGCGAATACACAAACTTGCTATTTTGATGTTTTTTATAATTTAACAACAGGTTTATGCCTAGAATTGGAAGTCGGTGCATTTTTCAATTATTGTACTTCGTTAGAATGATAGCTCTATGTACAAGCTTTAATTTTTTTTTCAAATCATTTTAAAAGAAAATCGGGAAAGTAAGATTGTTCTACTTGCTCGAAATTTTAAATTTTTGGTGATTTTAGATCTTTCAAATGTATATTCAGCCCTACCCTCGATCTAATAATAAATGGAAATCGCTCCAAAATTTGCCCGAAGAAAACTAAACGGGTAAACCAGGCTGTAGGATTAATTTCGTCAAAGAAAAGATTGTTGAAATTTTGTTTTACATTTGATTTAATGACGTAATTATGTGCTTAAAAACTTGAAACATTTGAATACTGCTTTAAAAAGGGTGTGGCTTTTAAACTTTTCAAAGATGAGGCACGTTTATCAAGCGTATCATTTCGTCAAAGAAATAGAGAGAAATAAAACAAAACTCTTTCCACGAGTGTCAAATTTGTTTCACAGTTTTTTTAATTTTTGGAAATTCTTTTTGATAAAGTTACTATACCCTCCTACTATTCTTGAGATTTGAAATTTTTTTGACAATAAGTGTTCTTCTTTTTTTTCTATGACGTTCCGGATTTCTTCACTTTCATTTTCTCGAAACCACATTGAATTTTCATGATAATGAGGGGTATAAGTAAGTCAATGAGACTTACTTTTGATACCTTCGGATGACGGATTGAATCTAGTACTTTCTAGTACTTACTGTAGACTGGAGTTGTTTAAAGTCGTAATACAGTAACTAGTGTATATGTATAAGAATTGCGAAGCGATCCAGGCAAGTCACTCGATTCGCAAGTTGCAAGCAAAATATTTATAGGGTCACACACTAGAAATTGCAAGTTAAAATAGATTCATAATCAATTCGTAAATGTAAACCCTGCGAAACCCCGACAACTGCTCAGGTTCAGGAAGACCGAGCCTCCTTAGAGATACACTCAAACACTTCAGGTGTACAAACTTACGACGTTTACTTCTACGAATTTGAGGAAAATTATATGGTTTTTTCATGAATCGTTGTGAAAAGTTCAATAATCATTTGTCCGCCCTGAGCCTTGCGAGTATTTTTATTTCTTTCGTCCTGGGAGGGAAAATACCTCTCTAGCCTCGTCAAAAGGTCTTCCTTGCAAAGAGCCCAGAGAATCAAAAAAAGTTAAACAAACTTTAAACATCGCTCGGTTTATTGAGACAGAGATGTGAAATACAGAGGATTTCAAGACTAAAATTTAATACAAATAAGTCAGCTTATGTAGTTTCAAAATTCAATAACCATATTAATTAGAAATATTGTATCATTACATTGCATCGTAAATTCTAAAAAATTTAACAAAGTTCTAAAATTATAACTAAACTACTAGCGCTGTAAAATCCTGAGATAAAAATAAAGAAAAACCAGATAAAAAAAACTGAGATATAGAAAGTATTCTTCAACGATTCTACTAAGTAAAACCTCTAAATTTTACTGGGTGTGATTTTTTTCAAAGTTGGGAAACTCTTAGCTTAAGTTTGCTGTGGAGGCAAGTACTTGACAGTCTTTTACCCTCTTACTCAAGTTGTTGACAAACAGGAGCAAACTCTTCACATAAAAAGTAAAAAATCTGTGACTTTTTTCTCGGCTTCAGCACAGAAATTTAAAACAGTTAAAATGCATCCATAAACATAATGTCATGTTTTGTCGTTGTATTTCGACATTTTACAAGTCATTACCATTAATTACCATTACCAACAATAAAATCTTTTAAAATACAATCACATGTCAATGTTCTATTTCTCTGATCACCAATGCAACAAACAACAACCAAAGATCCCACAACATCGAGGGTCAGTCAAGCCAAAATTTCATAAACAACGACAAACAAACATTTCTCCTTCTACTGAATAAGGGAGGAATAAATTCTTCCAGGTTAGCCATACCCAAAAGCGCAAAATATTTTTGTTCCCATCAAATCAAAATATACAAAAAGTCCAGCACTTCAACATACTACCAAGATTCAATCTAAACCAAAAGCCAAAAGGAATGGCTTTCCCACCATATGTATAGAGTTCATTTCTTCAGCTTAGATCCTCTTCTTGCAATGTCCATGAAAGAATAAAAGTTCCATCTTCTTTCTTCTCATTCCGCAAGTTCAGCGGCCAAGTTCAGCTGCTTCCTTCGTTTCTTTTCATCAAGCACCATCTCTTTTCAAAACACCAATTTGTCTTTTCAAAACAATGTTGTTTTTAGTCAACATTCGAATTTGGAAAAGTTCGAAAGCCATTCGAAAGTCTTTGCTCGAGTCAATGCAATGACTTCTTGAAAAAAGATTATCTAGTAACCAGATGTGGAAATTTTTTCCGACACGCTAAAGCTCTGAAGGTCGGGAAAATTTAAACATCTGGAAGGAAACGATTACGGAATCTGGCCTGACCGTGTTTGTTTTCTTTTTACAAAGCCTGGGTAAGAGTTTTGTTTTAAATTTCTTTGGCGATAAACCTTTCTAGTAGAGATCATGCAAAACGGGATTTTCTGCAGAATTTTATAACCTAGGATGTAAACAAATCTGTGCTGGCCTTGATTGCTCACATCAGAAACTTTTTTTTCTTGTTGTGTCAGCAGGTGTAGGAAATGTTTCGGTTTCCTCTAAACCAAATAGAAGACTGGAATCCAGCACAAAAATCTTGTGCTAGATTCCAGTCCTCCAACCAAATCTAGGCAGGCGGTAACATCAAAGGACGACTACGTTTCCTCTCCGATGGTTAGTTTGGCCCGCTCCTTCAGAGCTTTAGCGTGGGCGGCCGCCAAACCGCCATCGGAATATCAGATAAGAAAAAAGAGCGCCATTTGAACGCTTCTTGAACGCTTCCAGTCCGCGCTGATTTTCCTACCTTTTCTTTAGATTTCCTAATTTAAACCTTAAGGAGATAAAAACAAGGCTTATCTAGTACCGGTAAGCCCGTGTATTATCTCCGTAGCTTTTAAGAATTGGTATATCTAAACGCACGAGGCGACACTTTTTGAAGAAAACGAATTTAACCATACGTAATTCCAGGTCTCTCCGCCGCGATTCTAGGTTTGATCTAAGGAAGGGCGGACGGCTTTCTCAATCATTTCTGCGTTTGAAAGATTGGATATATATAGTAATTTTTCATTTGCGCTCCCCAGCGTAGGTGAGATTTAAAGGTACATATACACGATAGCAAAACTGCTTCGCTCATGTATATTCGCTTCGCAATAAGGGTGTTATATGATAATACGGAAAATATTCCTTAATATATTAATTTGTATGAACTAGAATTTGTCCCTTTCATTACTTTTCGCTTATTTTTCCTTAAGATTTTTTTGATTTCTTCACTTTCATTTTCTCAAAACCACATTGAATTTTCAAGATATTAGTCCAGGGGGGGGGCACTCAGGCAAAATTGGGAACGGGGACATGCCGCTGGTCAGGGTCCCTTTTTAGGCTCTGAAGATATCTGACAGGATCCCAAATTTACTAATTGTCAACATTTGTACCTGACAGGGTCGTCTTTTGGCTATTTTGGAAAATTTTCAGGGTGGACATTAGAAAATTTTTCTATCTTTTGTCTACATTTCGTCATTTTTGCCACTTTTCAGGTAGAAAATGGGAAATCTTTATCATTTTTCTTCCGACAGGGTCCCAAATTTACCAAACATTCATATCTGACAGAGTTCCCTTTTTGAACTCCAGCGGCACGTCCCGTCGGCCGTCAAGGTCAGTGCCACCCCCCCACGGGGTTTATTACATTAGGCATTGTCGAAGGCTTTTAGGCTAATCTTCAAACTGTCTTATGTAAAAGGATTTGATACTTTCGGATGACGGATTGAATCTAGCACTTTCTCTAAACCAGACGGAAAGCTTTAAATCTGGCATTTCTGTGAAAATCACGCGCAAGGTAGTCGGTCATCAATTCCCGACTGGGTCATTCCAAAGATTTAAACTTAGTAAAAAATGGTACTTGATGCCTCCTTGCATAATACTCAGCCATTAAAGAGAAGGAGTAAGGAAAATTGAAGCATTCCATGCAGAAAGGGTGGCGCCCTCCTCTAGTCTGGGGTGGACAGCTATCTAAAGAGGAGCCTTCAGGTCTCTTCTGTTTGTGGTCGCAGATTTTCTTATCATGAAGGAGAACAAATCCAAAAACCAGTTTCACTTTCACTTTTGGTTGACCTTATGCAAACGTGTGAACTTTTTTCTCAGCACATCCTACGTATTTTTGAAAATCTACTTTTTCTGCAAACACATTTTTAAATAGGGAGTGATTAGATTGCGCAAGATTTTCTCCGTTGCAACAACAAACAATGGGACAAAAGAAAAACTTTTTGGATTTTGGATTTTCCCATTCCCTCGTTATATAGGTATATTGTGATTGGAAAGTCGTTGAAAACTTTTACACACTTTTTTATAAGATCTAGAAAACTGTTTTCGAGGCTCGACAACTCTATTTCTTTAAATAATACGAGCTTCAAGTTTTAGGGCAACTCAGAGAGGTTGAGTGGTATATTTGGATTACAACTAGTCAATCACAACACTTTTTTTGTTAAATACGGCCTCAGAATGTTCTTCGATTGTTCTTGTTTTTGAGCCTCACCATTCACATAAACTTGTTCCAATAGAAAAAATTAAGCACTTTTTTTTATAAGAACATTCAAAATTTTTGAAGCCTTCGGATGTTCTTAACTTTTTTAGTTTTAAACCTAAAAATATTCTTAAAATTTTCTGTATTTCACTATTTTGTGAGTATTTGTGTACGATTTTCATTAGAAACAGGGTAGTTTTAGAGTCTGCGAAACCTTAAGATGTTCTTAAGTTGTTCCTACTATAACCATCAACGCTTTATGTTTTGATATATTGCATTCTTATAAAAACAGGCAGATTTCAAACACAGGCGACCCACTATGGAATTTCAGAGTTTACAGTCAATGAAGTAATGAACTGTGGAAGGAAGATTTTTTTTTCGAATATTTTTTTATAGGAATAAGCATGACCAAAATATTAAGAACATGTTAAGATTATTTTAAGGTTTTGCGGACTCTTAACCATACCCAGCATGTTAAGAAATTGCACAAAAAACTCACCAAATTTTGAAAATAAAAACATTTGAAGAACATTGTTACGCTTAAAAACTGAAAACGTTAAGAACATCTGAACGCTTCAAAAGTTTTGGATGTTCTTATTAAAAAAAACGTTTATTTTCATTTCTTCGACCTTTTCCTTTTATCGGGGAAAATGAACGCTGCGTGAAATTGCTTCTTCATGGTTTTTGATAAAATAATGAATTATCACTCCTCCTTTCATTTTTCGAATGTGCGTTTCTTTATAAGAACAAATTATATAAGAACATAAGTTTCGGCGGAAAAAAAATTTTAAGAACAAATTAGAAGAACATTTGAAGGTTTTGCGGACTCCTAAACACCCGATTTATTATGGAAAATGGACAAAAATACTCACAAAATGGTGAAAATAAGATCATTCTAAGAACATTTTAACCTTTAAAAACCAAAAAGTTAACAACATCTGAAGGTTTTAAAAAGTTGGAATGTTCTTCTAAAAAAAACGTGTATTTCTGTTCTTTTTACTTTTTATGATCCGTTTTTCATATCACAAAGTTGAAACAAATTGACCGTTAAGGTTTTTAAGGGTCTATTCTCTTGTTAAATCGCTTGAGGAAAAATTTGGTTTGTCATTTTTATTCAATAGCGCTTTGTAATGCAAGCTTCGTGATTATAAAAGGCTTTGGGACACGAGAGGTTTTTTCTGGTTTGGCGCAATGTAACATGCTCTGTCCCACCAACTCAAGAAAAAAAGTGTGTGTCCCATGGTTCCTTTCTTTTATTTCATGGGACAAAAAGTGAGGGAAATACCCAAAAGACACGCTGATTTTGTCCCTGGGACAATGGAGCAAAATTGATTTCCCCAAGCCTTAAGTCTCTCATTTGACCAAGATTCAATCCCACTATCCTTTTCGTCTTAATTAGAAAGTCGTGAGAGTTATTACTTTTTCTTTGTAATTGAGTGTAATTTGCGTTCAGGCATAATAAACGCAAAGGGTTTGAATTCCGGTCAAACAGTAAAATCAGTGGGTCAAGCTGGAGTTTTTACAAGTTCTTTGATGACTCTGTTGGTCGTTAAATGTTGAGACAAAGGATTTTATTACTTTTTCTAAAGAACGTGTCATCCCTATTGTCGAGCCTATTGTTTACCAACCAATCATTTAAGCATCTTGTAAAAACTCCAAGGCATCCCAAATCAATGTATATTTTTAGATTCGCCACGGCATGCTGTAGAAGTTCAGTGGAATCTTTTTAAATCGAACCTCTATACCTCGAATGTCTCCTTAACTCGAACTGACTCGAACATATTTTATAGTCCCTTCAGTTAACAAGGCCTTATAAACCTTACTCTATAACTCGATAATTCCTTAACTCGAAGAAATTTGTGTTACCCGTGCGTGTTCGAGTTATAGAGACTCCACTGTTATCGTCTTTTTCGATATTCCTTTGCGCTCATTTGAATACAAAGTTCTTTTGAGACTTTACGATTTTGTAAAATATTGATTGTAACATCGCTGGTTATCTTATATGAATTACAGACCCAAGGAGGGGGGGGGTCGCACTAGCTTTACGAGGTGACGGGTATGCCTGCGTGAAAGTTGAAAATTCGACCCTTTGAGAGACTGAAATTCTACGTTTTTGGAGACTTTTTTTCAATTTTCGATTTTTGAAATTTCGTAATTTTTGGGACACTTTGAGAGACTCCCCCGGAGGCAAAAAAGGCGACTGGTATGTGCGAGCCATAAGGGTATCTTCTTTCATAACTCAAACTTTTCTCAAATTATTACAAATAGATTAGTCTCTCAAAACTTGTGAGCAAATTTCGGGACAAATCAACCAAAACTTTGACAAAGATCTGTCAAAGGGTCTCAAAAATGTCAGCATTTTTTCTTTCAAAGGGTCCAATTTTCAATTTTTTGCTCAGACATGCCCAACACCTCGGAAACCTAGTAACCCATGGAATTATAGATATTTTTCACGCTGCTTCAATTACAATATCTTTAAACGTTTGGGCAAAATTAACAAAATTATTTTTTTTCAAAGTTGTGCTCACGCAGTCTGGGAACCCAGCTGGCACACAACGTTTTTTCGACGTGTATCCATGAACTTGTGTATCTAACGTTCATAACGTCCATATAACGTTAGATGAACGTTAAACCAACGTTGTGTGCCAGCTGGGAAGGAGCAGGGGGTGTACTAGGGTTGCGAGCTGACAGGAGGGTGCCTCCCGAATTTCGACCTTTTCGACTGAAAAGGAGAAAACAAAGGAAAATATTGGGAATTTTGACCCTTAGCGAGACAAATGTGACCAATTTTGACCAAATTTCGAGCTTTCAGGGGGTAAAAAGTTGAAACTTTCCTATTTTTCCGACCCTTAGTGGGACTGAAATATGATTTTGTTGATTTTTCCGACCCTTAGCGGGACTTTGGAAATCCAAAAAAGTTACCCTTAAGGGCGGCACATACCGCACCCTCCATTTGGCTAAGTAGCCCCTCCCGGGCGTTCAATCTTTAGTCTGAAAATGGTGTGTAAGCAAACTGGTTGCGAGGACACCATTGCATTACTTTAAGGGCAGAAACTTTCGCGTTTTTGGCATTTTTTCGCGAAAGTTTCTGCCAGGTAAGAAATTAAACAAGAAATTCGCGAAAGTTAATTTCGCGAAAAATTTAATTTTCCTAAAAATCGCAAAAGTTTTTTCCAAGTTTTAAAAGCCGAGGCGAGTCAATATTATCGATATTATCGTAGTGACTACGATTTGGAATGGGAGGAAGAAGTGCAAATAGTTTATTTTCATTTATTAGCATGTCACTCTTCCGATTGAAAAAAAAAAGAGATTTGAAATAATTTTTCACTCATCATGACTATTGCCTTTATGTATTACAATGAATAGTAGGGGGAAATTTGTTCGTTTTTTTGAGGTCGCTCGATCTTTTTAGTCAAAGCACTTGTTATACATTTTTTGAAAGCTAAGGGGTAGCGGAATCAAAATAATTTGGTTGCCAATTTTTTTTCGGACACTCTGGTGTGATTTTCGGACAAATACGATGGTATCAGGCAAAAATCATAGGTCGAAAAATTAATGAAAGTTTTAGCTCGAGTAAAAAGAGATCTGTTGTATATTTTTGGAAAGCTCTCAAAAAATTAAGATTAGTGATATATTGAGAGTATGTGTGATTTCTTTACCTAACTCGAGATATTAATCCTTAAAAACAGTGTTTTTCAGTGTTTTTCAGCCAGAAACAGCAGTTTTGTCCAGTTTTTGCACTTTCGTAAGCTCAACATCTCGAGTTAGCTAAAGAAATCACCTATACTCGCAATATATCACTAATCTTAATTTGTTGAGAGCTTTCCAAAAATATACAACAGGTCTCCGTTTTCTCAAGCTAAAATTTTCATTAATTTTTTACCCTATGATTTTTGCCTGAGACCGTCGTATTTGTCCGAAAGTCACACCAAAGTGTCCGAAAAAAAATTGGCACCCAAGTTATTTTGATTCCCCTACCCCTTAGCTTTCCAAAAAAATATAACAAGTGCTTTGACTAAAAAAATCGAGCAATTTTACAAATTTCCCCCTACTAGAAGTGAATACGGTCGCTCTCGTGTTGTCTTCTGACCAGACACCAGAACCATTGGAAAACCAACGGATCCGGCGAGAATCGAACTCACAACCATGCCATTCGCAGGCATTTGCTCTACCATTGAGCTACGGGTCCATGTGGAACCCGAGGACTCAATTGCCACTCGGTAGAGCTTGAAGTGAATTCTTGTCTACTGACTGGTCAGAGACGGTGAATTGGGAGAAATCCATCTCCACATTGCTAGTGTGTTGGAATCCACCAACTACTACATCAACAGAAGGTTCGGGCATGCGTGGTTTTCCAACGGTTTCGGTGGCTGGTCAGAAAGACAACACGAGAGCGACTGTATTCACTTCATTGTAATTTTTTAACTACTTTCCCTAGCCACTCGCAAAAGTTATTGCTACTAAAATTGAACATTCACAAAAAACTGCGAAAGTTTCTTCCGTAAATTTTCTTCAAAAAGTAAAAATCGCAAAACTTAAATCCGCGAAATTTCGCGACTTTTCGGTCTCGCGAAAGTTTCTGTCCGCGAAAGTTTCTGCCCTTAAAGTATGTAAAATACAATATCACTAAAGTTTTTTCTTTGACTGTTTTCGCGTTCTATTTTTTAATTCAGGGCTAAAATATATGAAGAGAGAACAGAGCGCAAATCATTTCTGTTGCACAAAAAGTTCTTCATTTTTTTTTTCAATTTCTCTCAAAAAAAAAAATATTTAAAAAAGGCTATAATTAAAAAGCAAAATAAAGCAAAATAATAGATGAAAAAAAGACGCATAAATGAAAATATATATGAGAGAAAGAAAAAGAGGAAGAATTGATAAAACTAATAAATAATGTTTTTCGATTGTCGTAATGGGAATCCAACAAATATATATTTGAAATTGGTTGAGCACGAAGAGTGTGTGCTTATATACAACGAATAAAATACTTGACATTGTAAATTTTTTTTGATGGAAGGGAAAATATTCATATTCTTCCAAACTCAAACTTCTTTTAGTTTATTTTGTATGATTTTGATAGCGCTCACAGAAGATTGTATCATGTCCTGTCCATCTGTTGAGTCAAAAAGTGATGCAAGAATTTTGACGAAAGTGAAAATATTCCTATCCTCCAAAACTCGAACACAGTCCTTTTAGTTCACTTTGTATGATTTTGATAGCGCTCACGAAAGATTGTATCACGCGTGTCCATCTGTTGAGTCAAAAAGTGATACAAGAAGCTCTGGGTACGAGATTGGTTTACTCCAAAAAAACCTTATTTTAATACCCAAAAACTGAAGTTAGAGGACTAGGAAGTGTTTTGATGACCCGGGGGGAGGGGCAGCTGGGCAAAAGGACCGACGGGTATGTGTGGGTCCTAAGGGTACCTTTTCCAATATGTTAAAAATGCACTGTAAGGGTCGGAAAAACTAGAGATGCACTGTAAGGGTAGAAATTTCAGAAAATTCTTGAAAAATCTAGATATTTTGACCAAAAGGATCGAAAATTTGGGGGAAAATGCACTCTAAGGGTATGATTTTCACTGATTTTTGCTGCACTGTAAGGGTGCAATTTTAAAAGCCAATTTTTGGCCCGTACATACCGTCAGTCCGCAACGTCAGTCCGCAAACCCAGTGCCCCCTCCCCCCCGGGGTTGATGAGACAGTAGCGTAGACAGGAGGGGCACAAAATTTGTGGAAGGAGAGCAGATTTTTATGACACTGTAATTATCTATTTATAATATAAAAAGATAATTGCTGTGTCATAAAAATCGGCTCTCCTACCCAAATTTTGCGCCCTTCCAGTCTACGCTACTGCTGAGTCTTTTTATTTTTCAAACGCATTCCCAAAGGTGTGATGTTTGTTTCTTGTATCATAAGTTGTTATATCTTTGTGAATAAACTGTTATCAACTTTTTATATCTCTTTTTTTCACCATTCAAATTCATTATGATAGTTTTCAAGTTTTATCTATAAATATTCCCTGTCTTAATTTTTAGCTTCTTTGATTGGGGATTTGATCAAGCAAAAGAGTAATCGCGTAAAACTTGTTATATATTTTACACCTGGGAGGGTGGCACTCATATGGTCCGAACCACGGCATGTGCTGTCCGTAAGGGTATGTCAAAAGGTCCTCTTTTAGCTGAATACACTGTGGGTGTGTTTGGGGACTGCTGAATAGCAAGTCTGACTGTAAAAATCTGATGTATCTTTATAGCTTTGACCTCTTTATACCTCCATTCTTGGTGGTGCATACCTCCATGCTTTGACTCACAACCATTCTGATTTGTTTTGTGCATTGTGTCGACACAACGATGTAAAAATAATAGATAACCAACTTGCCTTGATTCTCAAAAAACATCCGTGTTACGGTTGTAAAAATATTAATGACATTTTGCATCGTAAAAAAGTACAATTAAATAAAAACTTGCTTCATTTGCAACTTTCTATTGGACAAAATCGATCACGTGATGTATATTTTTCCAAAATTTGGGTCAGAAAAAGTGTATTTTCCTATAGGCAGCCTCACAGAAGGAATTTTTTAATTAGATATTATTGTTCTATAAACATTCATCTGTTTATTTTGTATCATGTAACCTTCATGCACTTTTCATACGTGAGATATCGCACTTCAAATCACACATATATTTTTCAGATAACAGCATTTTATTTATCCAGATGAAGATTAAGTGGTATCAGGCCGATCCGTAGTCAATTTGTCTAAAGATTGGTACCTTTATCTTTTGAAAAAAAATCCAAAATTTGCAGTAAATAACAATTCAAATTTTCTATCAATTCAGTGGATGTCAAAAAGTGTGTCAGAATCTAGCTAAAAGCATAACAGAGGCCCCCCCCCCCCCCCCGATCCAAATTTCACGCATTCACGCAAAAATTTTTCGCAATTCGCGCATTCACGCAAGTTTTTCTCGAAATTCACGCAAACCCAATTTTTTGGGAAATCGGGGAAATTTTCGGAAATTTTCGGAAATTTTCGGGGAAAATGTCAAAAATAGAGGTCTTGCACATTTCGCTAAGTTACGTAATTTACGTAATTTCCGCCATTATGAAGTAAAACGTTCGATTTGCATAAAAAAGTATGACAAGGCTGTACTCGAGATATTATTCGACCGGATCTGGTCATGCACTTGAGAAAAACTTAACTCAGTAGTGATTTTTTCCTGTAGACCTGACTATAAAACACCGTGTTTGGTAGCGTCATAAGAAGCCCCCAAATAGAAAGCGTTACGTAATTTTTCAACTTTAATCACATGCCATCACGCAAAATATTTGATTCTTCAACTTGACACGATCGTTTGGAAAGGTGAAGCTTCTGCAGTTAACGTATCGCGATAGTAAGTGAAAAGATATGCGCCGCAGGCGAATTTTTGTACAAAAAATAGCTTAAACATTATCAAAAATAGGTCAAACACCATGATGCTTAGCCCAGGGGTAAGGAGGCGCAACCATGGTTTACACAGAGAGGAAATTTTTGCATTTCTGTCACTCGCGTTTGGCTAAAAATGCTCTCTTTAACACCTTTGAAAAAGAATGTAGTCTAAATTTGTTAGAGGCAAGGTACGATCGCTTGATAGCTTGTAAAATGAGGTAAAAGAATGAACATTTGTTGCGAGCGAAGCGATCAAAAAATTAAAAAGAATGGTTTTAATCAGGGCTCGCGAATTAATTTCCTAACGTGGAGGGGCCAAAAACATAGTGACTAAGGAGGCGCAACCATGTTTTGCGCCGACAGGGGAAAATTTCTATTTTAACCCTCTGAGGTGCTTAAATACGACTCCATTTCAGACTAATTTTGCAAAGAAATCAGGTTATCGAAAGTCATGGGTAAAAATTTCTTTGAAATAAGTCTCTTTTTGTTTGCAAAAACGTGGTGAAGTCATGGCCGCCTCCTGCCCCGAGTGACTCTGGCCCTGGCTGGCCCTGGCCCTGGATCACTCATCATGCATAACCATGGTTTTATCTTAAAAAAACACTTTCAATGGGGCAAATTAGAGTTATTTAAGATTCGAGGGCCAATACATGTTTGGCCCGAGCGAAAAAATCTGGAAATTTAAGGTGTCTAGATTGCTAGAAAGTGCATCTAAATCATGAATCGTTTTAACTTTTATAAAATAGAGAATTTGAAAGTTGCTGATTTTTTTGTACACCTTCTCCTGGCATCCCTTGAATTTGGAATAGGTGCGCACCTTGGGGTTTTCTACAAACTGTGAAAAGGAAAAATTCACGCGTTCACGCAAAAAACAGGGCAGATTCATGCATTCACGCAATAGAAATATGGATTTTCACGTTCACGCAAGTTTTTTCAATTCACGCATTCACGCAATTTTTTTTCGATTTTCACGCATTCACGCAACCAAAAAAGCCTATTCACGCATTCACGCAAACCGCTGGGGGGGCCCATAACACGCACTGCACACAGAGCTTTTTAATAGAGTGCTCATTTCAATAGGAAAACAATGTTTGTTCTCTTGGGAGAAGTACCTTCTAGAGGTAGTTGGTTATCTATTATTTTTACACCGTTGGTTTCAGCCAAAAAATGTGAAGAGCTTCAAGTTGGAAAAATTTTTCGCGCTAGTCCAATTTTTCTGAATTGGAAAATCAGGAAATCGAGGGAGTTTCCCCGCGAAGTCCGATTTTTTCGGAATTTTTTTCGGGAAATCGGGGAAATCAGGGAATTTTTTGCCCTAAATTTCCAAATTTTGCCATGCTGCTTTTTCAAAATCAGTTCTCTTTTCAGAAAGTCAGAAAATTTTTGGAAATGCAGGAGATGCGGGAGAAAATCCTGAAAATATGGGAGATTTAGCTGAATTCTTTTCCCGCGGGAGAAAATACCTTGGCATGCCAGAGTCTCCCGCCCAATGCAGCAGAGTTGACAGCATGCGTAAGGTTCAGGAATGTTTGGTAAAGAGCACTGTGTGGGTATGGCTTTTAAATTTCCTGTAAGGCTATTTTTTCACTGCTCAAAGACTGCACTGTAAGTGTCTGATTTTGAAAGCCTTTTTTGGTGGCCCACCTTCGAATTTCACCATAGACCCAGCAGGTGACATCATTTGAAGCCTGGGGGAGATCAACTATAACACACCCCTGTCTCACACCCCTGGTGGAACTTTTTTCTCAGTGGGGACAAAAATTCATATTAAAATCCCAATGGGGATAGAAATTGCTTTGTCCCAAGGTTAAAAAATTCAGTGGCGACGGTTTTGAAGTGCAATTTTTAAACATTGAATTTCAAATGGGGATGAAATAAAAGTTGATTTCCAAGTGTGGCTGAAATTATAAGATATTTTCCCATCGGGGACGAAATTTTGTCCATCTTTCCAGCGGGGCTGGGGTTCGAGTGCGTCTGTGACACAAGGGTGTATACTAAGAATCTCAACTCTGACAGCCATTACGATGATTAATGTCTATTTCCATGTTGTTCTGAGATTGTCAATTTGATTAAAGGTTTTATTTTTACATAAGTGTTCCCGTTTCATATCAGACACATGTTTCATACCAGGACAGTGTCTTCCTATTGTTATATTATTCTGATATAAGCAAAAAAATGTTTTTCTTTTCCTCTTTCTGACCAATCCAATGTGAAAAAGCTTGTGAATTGAAATTGATGAGTAAGCAAACGATATCACTCTTATTTAAAAACAAAACCTTTAAGGAAATTTCAAGTATAATTATTTTTGAACAGAATTTGATTGGCATTATTCTAAGACTAGATTCTACTTGTAACTGAAGTGTGTGTTTTCTTATTATTTTTGGTGGCGCTGAGCCCAGTGAAGGATATCGTCATTTTGGAATTTTTACATTCGTTTAGTTTTCAAGTATCGGGCCATTCCAAAAAAAAAACATACAGGGGTGTGGACGAACCTTTTGAGGGTATATTTTTTCTCTAGATAAACATTGAAACAACGTTGTGTGCCAGCTGGGAAGGGACAAGAATCGTCTATTTTTTAGTTTAGGAATGGAAAATATTTCAGAATGGAATATATTTTAAATTCCATCAAAGTTTGAAAATGTAATGCTATCAAAATGAAATACCTCCAAAATGAAAAAAAGAATTAGTAGTCTATAGTTTTTTGTTTGTTTTTCTCCAAAAAGGGATTGAATATAGTGGTCAAAATAAAGACAAAAAATAGAGTTTGTCAAATTACGCCGAGCAACTTATCAGCGCCATCCAGTCGATCAAAAAGCTATAAATGGCCTCTGGGTTACATAAAGCTGGCCCAACATATTTACTTTCACTTTCGTTTTCGTTAAATTTTAGAGTGACATCATCGAAAGGAAAAAATCGACAAAAAAGTCGAAAATGATAACAAAAAACGGAACATGTCATTTATATCCGTTATAACCTCCTTATCGGAACTCCTTTTTGGATGAAAAAGTCATTTGTTGTTTTGTTTTGGAAAAGAAGAAGAAAAAGAAAAGATGATTCCGAAAAGGAAGATGAAAATTTAAAAAAAGTTCAGCGACTGGGCACATTACTTCGAAATTATACTTTATTAAAGAAAACTGAATTCGGCTTTTATTTCTATTAATTATTATCGACTCATTGACAAGATTTTCGGATGATATGATGATATTTTAATACTGGAGCTTGAAATTCAAAAGCAGTAGACCAATTTTGTGTTGAGACATAATTTGAAAATAAGAGATTGGATATTTTATACATTTTTCTAAAATTTTTTATTCCGAGCTTGAAACAACGTAATGGGCTCCATCAAATCTTCCTGTGTTAAACTTTCAATACGAACGGCCATTTTTCTTGTGTACCTTTTTGCTGGTGCCGGCATATTTCTCTTATTGGAAAAGGACGATCAACAACTAGTAAGAACAAAAGCTGACAACGACCTTACGGAACACATAAACTCAATGGTGGTCAAATATAATGTTTCAGACGCCGATATTAAGTTGTTTCGTAATTTAATGGAACGAGCACTGGATGTGGGTGCACTTGGTAGAAGGAAATATAAAACCGAGTGGAATTTCGTGAACGCCCTTTTCTTTTGTGGGAATGTCATCACAACGATAGGTGAGATTATTTTTATTTCTATTCCTTCTCAATGATATATAATCCCAAAGGGCTAGAAGCGAATCTCTAACCTTTCTCAGGCAAGAAAAAGTGAAGCCTTCAAATATGCGCCGTATTTTTGACGATACGGGTTGAATCTTACAATTCCTTTGTTTTCGAGTGATATTTTTTCTCGAAATTTAGCGGTAAATTTTAGTTTCAATCTGTCATTTGTGTAAAAAACAGGTGGGTCATGCTACGCCGCGCATCTATGGTGCGATTTGTTGGCTTCAAATCCTACCAAGGAGATTCGCTTTTAGCCGCTCCGCTTTAAGCTTACTGTAAGGGCTCTGACCATAGTCGGAAAATTGATTTTAATATCTGAACATAAAAGTTATGTTTTAGATTCTTTAACACTTTTAACAAAGAATTGCCTTTATAAATTGCATTTTAATCAAATCCCTTCAGAGTAATTAAGAACTTAATTGCAAAAATGACGTTATAAACTTTAAAAAGACGTTAATAATATGTTGCATCACCTTTCTTTTATAAAAAAAATGCTAAGTTTTAATGGGTAATTAACCTTTTTGTTTCGAAATTTTTTCAAACAGTCCGCAAAGAATTGAACTGTTTTAAATTTTTCAGAAAAATTTTCTAAATTAATGCATTAAAAGTTATGGTTGTTTTTCTATTTTCAAGATTTTGAAGCAAATAAGCTTTTAAGGCCGATGTCCACTTTCGTGCGAAGTGTGCGAAAGATTTTTCTTAACCGTTTTTTCCTGAAGAAAAGATTACGTCATAAAAAAGTTTCGCTAGAACAAAAAAAAAGTTGACCGTTACGTCAATTTTGACCAATGAAATTGCTTCTTTTTTCAATCAACCAATGACGTTACAAACAACATGAAAAGTTTCACGCGCTTACCGCAAAAATATTTTCAAAATGTTTTTTCTTCGCCGAAACTAAGCTCTTCAAAGTTGAAATACTATTCTTCGCAAAAGTCTTCATTTATCAATGAGGGAAGGAGAGTGAGCAATAATATCATTACTGCGGACATAGCTAGAACATGAGAAATCAGCAAAAATCAGCTACTTGTATATCCAGTGTATAATAAATCCTTGGTTATGCCTCTGAATTGTAATTTTAAGTCAAGTTTCACCTTTTTACAACCTGCTCTTTTCCATGAAAGGTCGGGATGAGCTGGAGTTTTTACAAGATACTTCACTAATTGGTCATTTGAAGTGATAGAGATGACGCGTTCATTAGAAAAAGTAACAAAATTGCTTTATTACTGGTTACCGACCAACCAAATCAAATAAGAGCTTGTAAAAACTCCAGCTTGTCCCGAAAGGTCCTCGTCAAACATCACAAAAATGTCCCATTTGATGTCTTGATAGGTTGAGAAATTGACTTTATATAGGTATTTAAAATCATTCTTTTCTTGATAGCTTTAGACTGGTTTTAAGACATCCAAAGCCACCCGGGCTTACGCTTTAAACTTACAGCCATATACTGGATCCTTAAGGCCGGTCTCCTCTTGCACGCACTGCGATCGCACTTTATCTAGCAAAGCTTCCACGCTATTGGTCAAAAGAAAAATGAAGCAATTCCATTTGCGCGATCTAACGTTACGGTTGAAAAAAGTTAAAGAAATTATTCAACTTTTTTCCGATAACGCGCGCTTCATTTTTATGATGTAATATTCTTTGCAGGCAAAAGGGATTGAAGCCAAACGGTACAATCACAGCGCGCGTTAGTGGAAACTGGTCTTTAGTTAAGGCTATTTTGAGTCCCAAAGAGAGAATCTGAGCTGATTTGTCTTTTCCATTTCTTCCGAAGCTTTATCTTATAAATGCTCAAGAAAGTTCTATAAAATTCGAGCGACACATCAAGAAATAAAGAACTAACTTACAATTGCTACACGGTGTTTCAGGGTGAGGGTTAGGGCAGGGAAACAACACTGTGTAGCAATTGTAAGTTAGCATATATCAAACATATTTCAATAATATTAAAAGTCGTCGTCAACAGGGAATTCTCCTAAAACGATGATCTTTTACACTCCTTTATTCGATGAAAATCTGTTTCCCCTTGAACATCGAATAAGAGAACATCAACTTATGTACAGTAGATTCTTAGCCTATTTGAATTTCTACTATTCATGATGTGCACCATAGACTTGTAAACAAGTCGGTTATATTTATAATTCCAGGGTACTGGCTAATGGTAAAATCAGGAAAACGTTCACACGGGAAATTGCGCGTAGAGAGTGAGGAAAATAACCTTGAAATTTGGAAACTCCCATCACAAAACAGTTTCCCCGATTTTACCTTCGATCGATATTTTTCCGCGATATAGATAATGTTTATGCTATATCTTTTCAACGACATAGTTCACTAGTCTACATGCACCATTGCAATTTCAAGCTGGGGTTTTTACAAGCTCTTATTTGATTTGGTTGGTCATTAACCAGTAATAAAAGAATCTTATTACTTTTTCTAAAGAACGCGTCATCTCTATCACTTCAAATGACCAATTAGTGAAGTTTCTTATAAAAACTCCAGCTCATCCCC
The DNA here is from genome assembly GCF_902728285.1 of Clytia hemisphaerica. Taxonomy (NCBI): domain Eukaryota; kingdom Metazoa; phylum Cnidaria; class Hydrozoa; order Leptothecata; family Clytiidae; genus Clytia; species Clytia hemisphaerica. The sequence continues at coordinate 156,943 of NW_027104443.1, forward strand.
ACTTTACATCACGGACCCAACAGCTGATTGGTTGTAAGTGACGTAAAATCAGTCAATACGCGACTTACAACCAATCAGCTGTTGGGTCCATAGAAGACATTGCAATGGAATTCGAATCTTTCCATAATTTGAAGTAACTTTAAGTTCTCATCAAAGGCATCCCCCCGGGTAAACCCTCCTGAAATATTTTCTACAATCAGAATCCCTCTGTAATTCGAACAAACAATATTTCCGTTCGAGTTCGAATTAGCGGAAGTCAACTGTAATAACATTTTCACCTTGGCACCATAAATACACCTTTTCGACTGTAGTCGCGCAGTTAGGCGCGTGCCACTTTATTATTCAATTATCCCCCTAAGCTCGATCCAATCCATTTTTGACACCTTTTTATATTGTCTATATATGCCAAAAAAGGACTGGGACGGTTTTAATGAGATAAAGCGGACAAAAAATGCCTGCACAAGCAATTGCTGGCTACGGTCGAAAAGGTGTATTGTACTGGATGCGGAATTTAACCTTCTATTTCTTAATTTGTTAATCAGGTTATGGTCATATCACGCCCCATACGATAGGCGGAAGGGTGGTTATGATGTTTTACGCCCTATTTGGAATCTCATTGACTGGTTTCTTTTTACGAACTGTTGGTAACGAGTTAACAAATTTTATCGCGTACTTGGTCAAAACTTACGAGAGACGAATGATGAATCGAGAAGCCGAAAAACTGGAGATCAAATGCGCAGTTGTGTCTAGTATATTGGTTCTGGTGATGTTGTTGCTAGGGGGTAGTGTTTTTTCGGTTGCTGAGGGAAGCTGGTCTTTCTTAGATGCTTTTTATTTTTGTTTTGTTTCCTTGACAACGGTGGGTTTTGGAGACATGATTCCTGGAGAGTCTCGTGATAATCAAGGTAAGAATTTGATTGGCTCATTTTTGTTTTAACTCAATTTGATTGGCTGAAGAAATCTTACTCTTTGAGCCTTTCCAGACTCTAAAACACCCGATTTCAAAGGAAAAAGGGACAAAAATACTCAAAAAATGGCAAAAATAAGAGCATGTTAAACATTTTTAGGCTTAAAGCTCAAAAAGTTAAGAACATCTCAAGGTTTCAAAAAAATTTTGATGTTCTTATGAAAAAAACCTTTAGGTAGAATCCAGACAAGTTAATTGGATTTCTGTTTAGACAACTAAATTGAGAGGGGATTATCAGATGAGGTTTAGGAAATTTGGCTTGTAAATTGCTTCAATGGTCCCGAGTTAAAAATATCTTAGCTCTAGACACCCCTTTCTCACAGACCCACTGGGTTTCCACTGGGTTTCCTTTCTGGACAAATTGGCCAAAATATCGGCCTCGGTGTAAAATTATAATTTAACTTTTGTCCTTGCTGAAAATAACCAGATGAGCAAATTCCCACTGCACGATATTGTGCTTTTTTCCATCCCTAATGAATTTTTTGGAAAACAATGGAATTCAAATTCCTAGCCATAAGAAACATGAGACTATCAATCCTCATCGAGCTTTGGTCCGTTATTTTCACCCCTACTGATGGCTAATTAAATCCCATCGGGTCTGTGAGAAGGGGGTGTATCTAGTTTAGACGACTGAATCTCTACCAATTTTGATTGCTAGAGTAGGCAGTAAGTGGGAAAAAGTGGCAGTTACAATCTTTCATCTATTTGTCAATTTTAGGGCACGTTGAAGAACTTTTCATCGAATTAACATGTTTAATATATTACGTTGTTGGGTTATCGATAATGTCGGGTGTAATCGTGTCCATATCGGGTATTATCGAGGAGAAAACGAAGAAACTCGATATTGGGGACCCAATGGATGCAATACGAAATTTACGAATCGAGAATTTGAATTCAAAAGCTATGAAGAAATTAGGATATAAGGTTTGTACCGTAGGATGGCTAAACTTTATCATTCCCGCGGAAATATTCTTGTCAAACTTCCGAAAATTTTCCTCTGTTTTTCAGGGCATACCAGCAAAATCTTTTTTTATGGCAGACATACTCCTCTCTATTTTTTACTTTGTAGCAAAATTGCTCCTATTTTGTGTAATAAGAATAATGGTGTGGAAATCGAGACTAAGTTTCCCTGGGATTGAGAAAGTTTAGCGAGCGTACGGGAGTGTGGTAATTTGTCCCCGTTTTTGATTTTTTTATAGAGGATTTTTTTTGGCTCCAGGAAATATATGAAAATTCTAAACATTTTAAATTTGCCAGATTTAAAATTTCAGTAAAGTATATAAGTTCGAGATTTTTGCTAAAGTAAAAAAATTTTCTTCTCCCATTTTGATTGTCATTTTTTAGATTTTTTAAAAACTTCAAAGCAATAAAATCATCCACATCAACATTTGGTTTTTTAATTCATTCGTTCACTGTCGAGCTATTCTCGGAAATCGAAAATTTGACCTCCTGGGACCAGTGGATTTTGGCCTTAGTTTTGCTTCAAATACCTTGAAATCTTATACCAATCGATGCAGAATTTCACGTAGATAAAAAATACAACAAAAATGAAAGCAAAATTTTCTGTGTCAAAGGTTATGGCCTTTGTATTTTGACTTCTCGATTTACGAGAATATTCTATTTTTTCTTTAAGACACCTTTGTCTCACTGCCCCGGTGGAGCTTTTTTTCTCAGTGAGGACAAAAATCCCTATTGAAATACCAATGAGGATAGAAATTCTATTGTTGCAAGCTTAAAAAATCCAGTGGAGATGGTTTTGGAGTGCAATTTTAAACATTGAATATCAAGTGGGGGTGAAATCAAAGACAATTTCCCAGTTGGGATAAAATTCCATGGTATTTTCCCGACGGGGATGAAATTTTCGACAAATTTTCAGTGGGGCTGGGGTCCCGGCGGGTCTGTGACACAGGAGTATTTTAAGTGAACATTTCAAACAAATTTGTGTATTCATAGTTCTTTAATTTTTCCTCAGGTTGACGAAGGTGTTCGGATGCCACCGAAGATGATGAAAAGTTCAGTCAACACGCAACGCAGAGGGACAATTATTCCTGATGAAGACGAAAGAGTCAACAGAAGTCGTGCTAGTTTACAACAATTTGCTAACGGTGGCATCATGAACACGGTGAGTGTCAATGCTAAATTCACCTTATTTTGCAATGTAACTATTATGTGATTATCCAGACATTGTGGTGTGCTGAGACACTTAGGGGGTTCTACACCTGCGAGGACATCAGTTCTCCCGTGTTGTTCGAGTGTAGTGGTATACACTATGACTCGGTAGCTCGCACCTACTCCATCGTGGGTAAGACCCATTCCGATGCATCGGAAGGCATATCTATCTATCTATTATGTGATTGATAATTATCATGTATAGGTTTTTAAACTCTGATGATGACCTCTTGTAGTGCTAGTATACAACAAACATTGTTAACACAGCGAATAGCCTTTTCGACTGTAACCGCCAATTTCTGCCCAAGCATTTTTTCGTCCGCTTTATCCCATTAAAACCGTCCCAGTCCTTCGCACCTATAGACAATAGAAAAAAGTGTCAAAAAAGGATTGGATCGAGTTTAGGGGATGACTAAGGTGACTAAGGTCGAAAATGTGTATTATCATGTATAGATTTTAAAACTCTGATAACAATGACCTCTTGTAGTGCTAGTATACAACAATTTGCCAACGGTGGCATTATCAACTGCATCAATTTTTCTGTCTTCAATCTAAACTTTCCATTTTTTACTTCTTTCAGAATAACAACAATATCAATTCCAGCATGAAATCAATCCGATCTGGTCTGTCAAATACATTTAAAAACGAAAACGAAATTAACCTACCAGACACGCACACAGTTGATGATGAAATACATATAAATAAAAACACGGACCAGAAAATTTTACAGAATTTACAATCTCCAGTATCATCAACTCCGACTCAAAAAACATCTTTACAATCCCTCATAGAGACAGACGAGAATTCACTGAATGATGAAAACCACGAGAAAATAGAAATGAAAGAGGAGAGACTAGAAGCTGGGCTATATCATGAAAATAAAAATGAATCTTCAGAAAACGGAGTATGTGCTTTTGAAGCTGAGCCGTTAGACCTTAATAAAAATTCAACAAATGCTAAGCGATACACTTATACAAAAGACCGTCTGTTCACTTTGAAGGAAAATAACTGTTCACAAGAGAACACAGTCCGAACAAATTCTCTAAGTGATATGAAGTTAGGTATTCATCGTAAGATATCGAACGAACGCACGAAACCTAAAAGATTACGTAAACATTCCTCTTTGAAAGATTTTAAAATACAATATAGTAGTAATTTACAATCGGTTAAACGAGACAAAAAGAAAACTCAAGCAGAAGGTAAGCGAGTCGGATTACCAGCTGAACTATTTGCAAATGATGTTTCCTTTGTCACCAAGAATCAGCAAAACACATCTTCACCGAAACTCAAACCACCCAAATCCGATATTAATGGAAGTTTTTATAGTATTCCGATTGCTTCCCCGATTCCGTCGTACACTAATCCGTATTTTCAATCGGATGATCTCATCTTTTCATCACCTCTTATACCTTCAACTGCAAGCTCTCTGGATTTGTCTAAGAATAACAGAACAGAAAAATGTTTAACAATTCAAAGACCAAGTACTGGGAATAATAATACTTGATGAGTATTCGCACAGACTAGAGTAGTCTACGAAGATGGTGATAAAATTTACGTCATAGGCCAATTCACACTGGAAATGAATCATGGGTAATCAGGACTGGCTGTGCTCTAGTAACAACTTCCCGTTTGCTAGACGAAAAAATCTTCAAAATGTTCAAAAAACTTTGGAACAATAGTAAGTCGTCATTAACGCGCAGTGGTCCTGATTAAGATTACCCACTACGCTTTGCAGCTGTGAAATGGCCTATGAAGAAGTTTTTATTAAGGGTAAAAGAAATATTATAACAAAAACTAATAAAATAATCTCACAGTTATTCGTGAATTTAACTGGCCACATTTTTTCACATCAAATTTTACAAATTCTTGAGATAGAAAAAACATTAAAAAACAAAATTTGATAAGTAAGAACCAAAACTAAAAACTGGAAAACAACACAGCAAATCAATCCTTTGCTAACCGATATAGGAGTATGCTGCTAAGATTTGGAAAATTGACCCTAAGTATACACTTATTTTTTGAAAGTTTTTCCGAAATTTTGGGATATAAATTTCTCAAAACTTCCACTCTTTTTCCAAACTCCTTCAGAAAGGTACCCTACGATGGACTGATTTTTCTATTTTGTGATTTTTGCGACCCTACCTGGGACCAGCAGCATCCCCGTACCCCTTTTTGCCCAAGTACCCCAGATCTGGGTCGAAAAAAAAAAATGAAAATCTCAAAGTATATGTTCTAGAATATTTCAGTCTTAAAATATATATTTTCTTAGTAGGATAATTTATTTTAGCATAAATAAGCATAAATTATTTCCTAGTATAAATTAAATACATATTCGCAATGAATAAGAAAATTTTCAACCTACAAAACAAAGAATCTAAATGGAGATTGAAATTACAAATATTAGTCCCTTTCAACCATCAGTGTACACGTTTAAGAAACATGAGGCTCAGAATGCTTAAAAACTATAAGAAACATCTAAGAAACATGCCGAGGCTGAAAATGAGAAAATAACATTTTTTAATTCGGTTATTTTTAAGAACCTTCCAATCAAAACAAATGTCTTTTTTCCTTGCATAAAAAATAGGCTAATTATGTAAAAAAGTTTAGAAACATGTAAGAAACATTTAAGGCTCAAAAGGCCAATTTCTTAAGAAACATCGAGGTTTCTTGGTAAAACTAGTTTCTTAAAAAAAAAACGTGTATATGTGTAACCCAAAAACCTTGCGACAAATCCGATTTTTTAGATTTTTAACTAGACGATCCTATCGTCTACACATTATCACTGAAAAATGGAATAATTCAGGAAGCAGGATAAATTTGGATAAAGTTTAGTTCGGGGTGGAGTAAACAGTGATGGAGGTGTTTAAAGTTTGTTCCAAACACTCTACTCGCCACTATTTTTCCCGTAAACCGCCCTGACTCTGCGCTCCCGTGTTTACTGGCCCTCTTTTCTAAGAGAAGTGTTGCTATTTATAGATTATATCTCATCTCAGAGGTTTCTGTACGGGAATTTTCTTATCAAACAGATAATGTAAAACCGTCTATTCTGAAAAGCAAATATTACCATATTAATGTCTAGCAGACTGTGTCACGAGTTTCTTTCAAAAGAAACCTTTTACATGATCCCCAAATGTATAACAGTGTTAAACTATTAATTATGGTAATGTTGCTTCAATGGAATTGAAGCGCTATGATTCTCTATCAATGTCTCTCTGTAAAAAGCATTGATGACATTTTTGAGTTGTGTTTTCAACGACACGAATAAAAATATCAACTTTGAACTTAATCTAAGATCTTGGATTGTCGTCATGGTGTCGTCTGCGACGACTTATCGCGCTGAATAGAATTGCTATTCACCGTCACAGGTCAGAATATGATTTTGGCATGTGATTTTCCCGATTTTATGATGGCAGCAATAATAATAATAGATCAGGTCTTAAGCCATCATTAAGTTTAAGGTCTAAAGGGCTTGGGAGATACCTTATAAACTTTCTCAAACAAAAAAAAATTAAATCCTTAAAAACTTCAACACTTTTTGAATGATACTGATTAAGTCAAGTCAAGACACCCCTTTCTCCCAGACCCAGTAGGATTTTTTTTAAGCCAGTGGGGGGCAAAAATAATGGACTGAAGCACGACGTGGATTAATATTCCCATATTTTTTATCGCTGGGGATTTAGATTCCGTTATTTTCGAGCAAAAAAATCAGGAAAAATAGCATACTATTTTGCAGTGAGGATTGGTTTATTTCATTATTTTCAGGGGGACAAAAGTCGGAGGAAAAGTTTTCACCGGGGACGATATTTTGGCCACTTCTTCCAGTAGGAAGGGGTCCCAGTGGGTCTGTGAGAAGGGGGTGTGTCAAGTCATGTTTTCACACAGCATATTTTTCGGGAAAGTGTAATCTCTGTTACTCATTTTGTAATTGATGATCATAACCAGCTTAATTTAAATATCGTTTTGTAGTTCATCAGTTAACTCTTTGTTTGAATTAGTGTTTTCTGTCACTCTTGGCTGATTGAGAATTGTATCAAAATGCCTTGCAAACTCCTTGGTGATGCTTTCTGTAGTAGTTTCATTGTTGATTATGAAGAGCTTTTGGGTTGACAGTTTGTTGATCTTTATCTGCTGCCAATACGATCTAGGTCTGATGTTTTTTTAGTTTCTCAAAATTTATATTGTGTTATATGTGTTTTTTACGGAAGCTTGTTAGGGCCATCTACATGAAAAAGTGACGATGATAAATAAAAACCTTAACTACGTGTGGATAAAAAGATTTCCTTAACTATCCATGGATAATAAAACACATCGGTAGTTATCCATGGATAGAAGTTGCTATCCGTGGATAGTAAGAAATATTGAAAGCTATCCATGGATAGAGAGGTTGCTATCCGTGGATAGTAAAACACATCGGAAATTATCCATGGATAGAAAGGTTACTATCCGTGGATAGTAAGAAATATTGAAAGCTATCCATGGATGATAGAGAGGTTGCTATCCGTGGATAGTAAAACGCATCGGAAGTTATCCATGGATAGAAGTTGCTATCCGTGGATAGTAAGAAATATTGAAAGCTATCCATGGATAGAGAGGTTGCTATCCGTGGATAGTAAAACACATCGGAAATTATCCATGGATAGAAAGGTTGCTATCCGTGGATAGTAAGAAATATTGAAAGCTATCCATGGATGATAGAGAGGTTGCTATCCGTGGATAGTAAAACGCATCGGAAGTTATCCATGGATAGAAGTTGCTATCCGTGGATAGTAAGAAATATTGAAAGCTATCCATGGATAGAGAGCTTGCTATCCGTGGATAGTAAAACGCATCGGAAGTTATCCATGGATAGAAGTTGCTATCCGTGGATAGTAAGAAATATTGAAAGCTATCCATGGATAGAGAGGTTGCTATCCGTGGATAGTTTAGTAAATGAATTCTTATCCACGGATAGTTCACTGGATGGACATTTATCCGCGGATAGTTCACTGGATGGATATTTATCCGTGGATAGTTCACTGGATATGTTGCGACGGGATCATTATTGTTAAAAAAAATCGAGCATGTGAACGGTCACATTTTTTTTGAGAGGAAATCAGAAAGATGGACACAGTGGATCTTACCGAAGAGGTACGTAATACTTTTTTATCTTCATCCTTTTCAAAGTTTCAAGCAGCACCTTCAATGATACTCTTATCATGGGGCTCTCAGCATCCAGTCCAGTCGAAATTCCCTGTAAATCTGTGCTGAAGAACTTTTCCATTTTCCTGAAAACCTAACAGTTACATCAATATGCCTTCTTACCTGTCTTTAAAAATATAAATAAAAGCAATCACGGAAAAGGACTCGAAAAAAAAAGACATAAGTGTGAGAACAGAGTAATCAAACTCGTTAGAAAAAGTACCATTAGAAGTCATAAAAAATCAACTTGAATAAATGCAATCGAAATTCCAGAGAACTTCATAATTCCCCAAACAACATTACATTACTATGTCAAACTCCCATCACATAAATCTTACAATTACGTCAGAGTAGACTACACTCGCCACCGAAGGGGTTTATTTGGAAAGGGTAATTATATTTTATTGTTCGCTTCTTTTTTAAAGATTCGCCGGGTTGGAAAAGTATGAATTTCTTTGTACATATTTTACCTACCCCAAATATTTAGGAGGCTGAGTTTTAAACGAATTGTCAAGTTGAAACGAACGATAAATGTATGAAGGTCTGTTTTATTTACCCCCTGGTGACTTAACAAAAGAACTTAACTCGATGTTACAATCCAATTATTGAAAGTTTGTCTCTGCCTTTTTATAATGAGCGAGACATACGTTCTCTGATTACGCAATTTTCATATTGACATTTTTGAGGCATTTTGATGTAACTGCCTAATCTTTCTGTCACTAAAAAATATACTTATTATAGCTTACAGGTTTTCCTACACTTTATGCTACTTCTGAAAATCTTGTTAACCTTTTTTTGTGCTTATTACTTACCAGCATACTTTTGCATCCGTTTTCTGTCATACTAGCCTTTGCAAGTTTGTTTAGGCTGTAAGTCCTAATGCCATTACATTTCAAGGTTTTCCTTTTACACGATCAATTAATTTCATTTATTTTCTTTTTCTTCCTCGATTTTACATTTTATGAATTTTACAAATATATTATATATATTTGCGAGGATAAAGTGTAAAAACATTTTGCAAATTAAATTATATAGGAATATATATAGAAACCGAAATAGAAATAGAAACCCAAAATTACCGTTTATTACCAGACGGTGTCAATCGAACAACTTTGAACAAAAATCGCAATCGAACCAATCGAACGTAATCGAACGCGATCAAATAATTGCAATTCGATTGTCGAACGTAATCGAATCTTAATCGAACGACCGAATCCTGGGTAATATTCGATTGTGTTCGATTGCGTTCGAGTAAGGTTAGATTGGTTTGATTGATAGTTGACTATATTCAATTGGTTCGATTGATTGGCAATTACATTCGATTTCGTTCGGTTACGATTATGTTCGATGAGTTTGATTGCGATTAAATTAAATTGGATTACCCCGTTAGAGCTTTCTATAGTGTGGGCGGCCGAGCGCTTAAGTCCCGTACGAAAGTGAATAAAATCTAGTACTATTGAATCAGTCGAAGATAATCAAATACAATCGAATGCAATCGAATACAATCGAACGTAATTGAAGCAATCGAACGGCAAGTCCTGGGTAATATTCGATTGCAATTCGATTGCGTTCGTTAAGCGAATTGCAATTATTCGATTGTGTTCAATCGCGTTCAATTGATTCGGCGTTTGATTCGTTCGATTGACATCGTCTGGTTATTAGGCACCTCAAATTTCTGTTTACTAGAGGCAGAGTGTAGTTACCCAAGAATCCGGGGTTTCGATCTGAAAACAACTGTATGTTTGGCCAAAATTAAGGCCTTTAAAATCTACCCTTACAGTGCAGGAAAAAAATGGCTCAAAACCGACCCTTATGCTGCAATTTTTCTGAAATTTTTTGCTCTATACAGGGCAAAACCTTTCGTAATTTTCTAAAATTTACCCTGAAATTTTGTATATATTTTCCCAAATTTTAGACCCTTACAGTGCACCTCCTCTCTCATTGACCCTTACAGTGCACAATTTTTCCTAAAAAAGGGTATAAACCAGGCGGTCGGGCTTGACAGGGTCTAGCAGTTAGTACTTAACACCCATGACGCTTAGTACAGTGGTGGTCCATATTTTCAAAATAGGCAAAATGCAGTTAGTACACCCAGTGCAAAAACAGGTGGTATCCTTGGGGATTTACAGCAAACTTTGTGTACTAACTGCCAAAAATGAAGCTTTCTTGGCAAAGGAAATTGGGATTTTGAGAAATTGATTTTTAATTTTTTTTCAAAATTTAAAGAAACATTTCAATCTTAAGAAAATAAATTTCAAATTTGAAAATAAAAAATCACATTTCTTTCTAAAATATGTTTAATTCTTAACATAATTTCAACATAAAAAATGTTGAAAAGTTTCCCCAAACTTTTATCCATCGTTTATTATCGATCGATTCGCCGGAAATGATAGATGAGTATCAACCCCTGCTTGTGTATCAACCCCTGCTTGATAAGTAATTTATCTATCACATATCGATCTGTTCTGATTATTGATCCTATCGAGTCTGACCGCCTGGTATAAAGATTGACCTTTTTCAGAATGCGATACCATTTTGATTCCATAAAATAGCAGCCAAAACCATAGTTCGAACCCCCCTCCTTTACAAAGGGCGGGGGGGTAGAGACCTTTCAAAATAAGCAAAAAGGGAGGAGTTTAAAAAAAGCTGCTATAAAGGGAGGGGTAATAAGAAAGGTGGGGGTAAAATTTAAAAGGGGGGGGTAGGAAAGTCTTCAAATCTTTTACTAAAGCTTAATTCAATTTATTTTCAAAGAAGCTGGTGTTAAAAAAAATGTAATAGTTGATGGTACTATTTTTTCAACCATCATATGTAATTCAATGTATATTCAGTCTTATTGAGAAATAGCTTTGTGATTGACCAAAAACTGGGGGTAGGGCTTTTTTCAATAAGTGAGGGGAACCCTAAAAGGTGGGGGTAAAAATAAAAAGTGAGGGTGAAAATAAAAAGTGAGGGGTACAGAACCTTTTGTGAACTATAAAAAAAAAAAATACTGCATGATAACCTGATAGTAGACCAATTTCCACGCCTTTTATTTTTAGCTTAATATGGGTTACTTACTTACTTGTGTTACTTGTGTGGTTGTTCGAGCATCCTGCTTCAGGTAAGGTTCTTGGTGAACCACGCCTCTGTGTGATCAATCTGTCGAGAGAAAAAGAATCTCAGCAGATATTTTCCATGTCAATTATTGAATTGGAATTAGCTCTCCTGCACCCAGTATATCCATGGATCTGGGGTTCATCTGGGATAGACTTAAGGTGTGTGTCCAGGGCTCTTTTGAATTTATCGATAGAAATGTTTTTGAGGTTTCTGATGCTCTTTGGCATAGCATTAAAAAGTTTTGCACCTTGCACTGCAAGTGTGCTGTCTCTAAATTTTGATGTTTGGTTCTTTGGAATTGACAGTGTACACATCCGGCCCAGCCGGGGGTTTTCAGTGGTTTTGATACCATTTACAGTAGGTACAATCTTTTCCATCACCTTCCAGACGTACATTATTCTGTAGCGTTCTCTTCGCCTTTGAAGTGAGTAAATTTTTGTCTGTTTTAGACACTCCCAATAATTGTTTGGGGTGCCATTTATCTTTCGTAAGAAGGACTTTTGAATATCTTCAAGTCTCTGAATGAGACCAACTGCATTTGGGCTCCACAGAACGGAGCAATATTCTAATATTGGTATCACCAATGATTTATATAGTACGGTCATACAATTTAAAGATCGTGAAGAAAAAGTTCTCAGGATCCAAGATGTTAAGTTTCTAGCCTTTTCGATTACTGCAGTAATTTGCTTCTGAAATGTGCAATTACTGTCCATAAGGATTCCAAGGTCTTTCACAATATCTTTGTTTTCAATCTCAACACCAGACGGTGATGTATAGCTTGTTTGAGTCTTGATCTCATGGTTCTTTCCATAGCGCAAGAGTTCAAATTTTATATCATTCAGCTTCATGTTGTTGTCATCGGTCCATTTATATATTCTATCAAGATCTTTTTGAAGTAGGACAGCATCTTCTAGAGTTTTGACTTCCTTTGTGGCGCGAGTGTCATCAGCGAAGGATTTGAGAAAGCTGTGCACCACTTCCTTGTCAATATCCCCAATCAATATGAGGAAAATCAAAGGTCCCAAAACACTACCTTGAGGGACTCCTGAAATGACCTGTTGTGATTCAGAAGTGACACCATTCACTAGCACTGATTGTTTTCTCTCTGTTAGGAAGGACTTTAGCCACTGTAATAATTTTCCATCTATTCCTAGTTTCTTTTTTATTTTTCGTAGGACAATTGAATGGTCTACTTTGTCAAAAGCCTTTGAAAAATCTAGGTACACAACATCCGCATTAGCACCTTCGTCCAATATATTTAGTATCAGGTCATATTGTTCCAAAAGCTGACTCAAACATGAACGCCCGCTTCTGAATCCATGTTGATTGGGATTGAACAGATTATTTTCATCCATGTGCTTTACAATATGTGCTCTGAGTACTTTTTCAAATATCTTGATGACATGGGATGTTAGGGCTACTGGTCTATAATTTGATGCCAGTGATCTACTACCTCCTTTGTGGATTGGTGTGATTGTGCATCTTTTAAGTTCGTCTGGGACAATCCCTTTGTCCAAACTTTGTCTCCAGAGGATACAAAGAGGAATAGAAAGTTCTTCTTTGCATTGTTTGAGAAAGGTTGCAGGGAAACCATCGGGACCTGGTGCTGCAGTTTGGGACAGATCATTGATTGCTTTTATTAAATCATCTTCTGTAACTTGTAGATCTGAAATGATATCTACGTTGACTTCATCATTTTCACTCTGTATTATATCGAATGGTTTTGGTGCACTGAAGACGGAAACATATTGTCTTGACAGAATTTCAGCCATTTCTTTGCTTCGTTGCGTCAATTCACCATTTGTGTTCAGCAGAGGGCCAATTTTCGTTTTTATCTTTGCTTTCTTTCTCGCATAAGCAAAGAAATATTTTGAGTTTTTCTTTATGGAATTGATTGCTATATTTTTCAACATAACACTTGGAATCCCTAAATGATTTTTGTAAGTCCTTTTCAATTGTCAAAAGTTCCTTTGTTATTTTAGTCTTCTTTGATTGGGACGTGCATTTTAAAAATTGCTTTGTAATTTTTCTTCTTCTTTTCGTAAGAGATCGGCGATATCTTTCAACTTTTGATTTCTTCCTGGTATCTTTGGTTGTTCTGATTGGTATTCGTCCTCTGCATACGTCCAAACATATTTGATTGATACTTTCAAGAATTTCTTGTGGATCATCACTGTTAAGTTTTACATCCCAGTCAATTTGATTCAAATCTTCCTTTAACTTATTCCAATCAATTTCATCTGAGAAGAAATTCAAAGCGTTGAATTTGGAACGTGGTTCTGGTTTATCATCATTACTAGAAAAATTTTGAACTTTGAGCCTAGTTGATACCATAACAATACTGTGATGTGAAGTGCTTTGTAACACTGGTAAAATTGAGTAGTCATGTATAAGATCTTCATTATTTGTGAAGACAAGGTCTAGGGTGTTCCCATCTTTGTGTGTGGGTTGATTGACATATTGGGACATGAACAACTCGTTGCAAAATCGATTTAGATCATTCAGCATTGATCTTTCTTCCATAGAGCATCCAGTTTTGGGTAGTCCATCAGGCCATGTTGACTTTGGAAGATTGAAATCGCCACCAAAAATTATGTTTGGGACAGGTTCCAAGGCGGAAAGGGCTTGTTTCGCACCTTTGAGCGGTGTAAGAAGGTCTTTAGCTGTTGATGGATTTCCATTACTCTTGTCGTCAGGCTGTCTATATATTACAAGCATAGCCAAGTTTTCAGTCTTTGAGTAAACACAAAGGAGTTGTACACTTGGTGATTTATGGGAGTAGATTATTTCACATGAAGCAGCTATATCATCTCTTATGTAGAAGCAGACTCCTCCAGTTGCTCTCCCTCTTGATTTTTTCTTGCGTGATGAATCACATTTGAACAAAGTATAACCTTCTACTTTTAGTTCAGCATCTTTATGGTTGTTGAGCCATGTTTCTGATAGGCCAACAAACAGTAAACTTTTATGACATATGTTATTTTCGATAAAAGGAACTTTGTTTGGTACAGTTTGCGGGCACAGTCCTTGTACATTAAAAAAAGCAAAGTTGTTGATTATTGGAACTGAATTGGATTGAAGTTTGCTTGGTGAGGAATTTGCCTGATCATCGGTACAGTTGGCATAGGAAACTGGGGTATTTGAGAGGTTTGCGTCTGCTGAAGGTGATGAAGATGATTCTCGATCGAGGTGATCTTTTTGTCCAGTGTCTCCATGATTTCTTCCTTCATCAGACGGACAATCTCTAAAAAATGATCTGGTTCAGAGGATTTGATCTCATCATCTTTTTCTGCCAATAGCTTGCTGTTGTTGTGAGCTACTGTGTTTTTAACCATAATGGGTTCTCTTCTGGTTCCCTTCACATGAACAAAACGGCAGGATGTTGCGAAACATTCTCCTTTTCGTATTGAGTCGAAGCACATTTTGGGATGGAAATCTTTACATTTTTTTCCAAGATTGCATCCTCTTAAAAGCGTCCACACACCAAGCCTAAAAGTACAATGCAATCATTAAGCTGCAAAGTCCGAGAATATCAATAGCTTAATGATTGTGCATGTTTTTTCTTGCTTGGCGTGCAGTTACTTGTATAGCAAAATAAGATAAAAGTATAAATAAAAAGATGCGCTAACAAATTGATCCTCTATCAGGTTATCCTGTCACTAAGATTATGTAATGTTTTTGGAGTAATTACGTAATGTTTTTGCTGCAAATTTATTATGGAATCAAAAATGGTATCGTGTTCTGCAAAAAACCTATTTCAAACACTGATTATCAAAAAGAATTTCCTTTACAAAATCTGGCTTTTTTCCAAGTTCATAACAAGGCTCAAATCCTGTTACTGCAGGGTGTATTGACTGATTTTCTGTAAAAGTATTAAGTATACATATCAATATCAATAAATATTTTTTCAAAATTCAAATTTTATTGCCATTTTATACTTCCAAAGCTTAAAGTTTATTTCCGAAACAACAATGTATTTTCAGATTCCTGAAATATTAAGATTAATAAGATGGTGCACAAAAATTAGTTTGTATGAAAACTCTCATCTTTAATTTCAAGGTAATATGAAGTTTGCAAACTTAAGATTCTCGATTGCTTTTGAGGGAGGGAAAGATGTTTTGATGGCATGTTCTCTTTTACTAATGCACCTTTTACCTTTTAGATTGTTGAATATGTTTCAAAGCTGGGGTACAGTGAAGAAGTAACAGCCAACATAAAAAAAGCAAAGGTAAAATGAATTACTGCTGGCATTCGCTACCTAGCCATATTCCCAATAAGGTTTTGGGTCAATGTCCACCATTGTCTCATTGCTATGAGATTATACCTTCTCTCTATTTTCTTTTTGCAATACATACATGAGGTTGATATCTAAAAATTAATTGATTTTTGTCAAATTAACAATATGTGAACTGTCTATGTTATTGCATCATCTTTGACCACCATGTTTACCCAAGGATCTGGAATTTTGTTTATCTTTAAAGTTTTTATAGTTTTACACTTTTTGCTTTTCATAAACTAAAGATCAAACTCTTCTTTTTGTGTTTCAGCTGTCGAAGTCTTCATTTCCCTTTTTCAAGAAGGAAGACTTTGTTTCAATGGGGATAGCTCTTGGACATGTATATCTTCTCATGGAAGAATTTTCATCAAGAAACCCTCAAAATAAGGCAACGCTCTTGCAAAACTTGATACAGGATGCAAAGACTTCTAAAGACTCGAAACAACTTCAAAGCAACAAGAACAATAAAGTAAAAACAATAAATGCAATCCTGAATTGGTATAACTATAACTGGAAGAAACTAAAGTATTCATTGGTCAAGGAATTACAAGGTGGAGGGAGACGCGCACTTGCTTTGCCGCTGTCTTCTACAATGAATGATGTCCTTATCAACGCAAAAAAACTGTTTTTCCCTGATGAGAAAAACATGAAGGGGAATATTTATGATTTTGAGGTGTCACTCTGCGACTTCAAAATGAGCGAATTTACTACAGCAGAATTTGACAAAACGGTTAAAGAATACAGAGATGAACATAGGCTTTCACACAAAGAAACACGATTTATTCTAAAAACAAAACAATTTGGTAAATTCAAGCGGCTCGAGAATGCACACAATCATTCAAAGCTATCAACAAATGATGATGTCGATGATGGTTTTATCCCCAAAAAGCAGGTACATTAGCTTTATCATTGCATATAAAACAAAACCCACGTTTTTTATCCAAACAGGTCTAAAGTGAGTTCATGGACTATTTATTAATAATTTTCACCATTTTTGGGCTTACACTTAAACATTTTAGTGTAGAAGACAGCCAAAAATGTTATTTTTTTGGGCAAAATACCTAGTTTTCCCTTGTTTTTTTTTCAGGATTTTCTGAAATTTCCACCCTTAGTTCACTTCTTCATTTACCAACTTTTGCAGCGCATTAAATATTTTGAAAAGGGTACCCTTAGGGTCTGCACATACCTGTCAGTCATTTTTCCAGCCCCCCCCCTTAGTCACTAAAATTAAAACCTAGGCTACACAGGTTAATTTTAAGATCTTGATTACACGTGTTTTTTTCTTAAGCATAGGAATCCTTAGAGCTGAGTTTGGCATATGCCTAAATTTTTATGGTTCTATACAATGGGGTTATACTTTTTCCTTTTTCAGTATACAGTAAAACTTAATAAAAAGTCCATAAAAATTCAACTTTTGTGACATAACTTTGAGTGCACCTCTTTTGATGTTTTGGGTCGGAAATTTCCAGATGGGATTTGGAAATTTTCAGGTTTTAGGTGGGAGAAACAAGTTAAGGTGGGGATTAATTTCTTTAGGTGGGATTTTTGGTGTTTTGATAAAAGTTAATTAATGTTAGTTTTTTCTTATTTCCAATTTAATTATAATTTTTTCTAAATTTCATATTCTATAAATAATTCTTTTACTATACTAAACTTTTCTCCTTTTTATTTTTAAACAGTAAGAATTTTTGTTTAGTTAATCGAATTAGTATAATTTTTCGTGGGGATAGCATTTTTAGCTGGGATCTGGTAGTTTGGATTGAAGGTGGGAATTTTAGGGTTAGGTGGGACCTAAATTTTTAGGTGTGACCTGGAACCCCCTTTGCACACTATGAATAATTTTTTATCACCTTCAAGTTTTCCTTGCATGATGAAATTATTATTTTTATATTTCATTTTCACAGAAAAGAGAATACGAACAAAACGAGATTGAAAATAGATCGAATGAGAAGGAAGACGAACTAGACGAGGTTGAAAGCAGATTGAATGAGAAGGAAGACGAATCAAACAAGAAAGAAGCCAGATTGGAAGAGAATGGCAACAGTGATCTTTCTGGTAAGTTAGCCTGGTCAATGTTTAGTGGTGCTTAAGCTCAATTGGAGCGGGCTTTGGTTAAAAAAAAAACGGGGCAAAAGGTTGCCCCCTCTATCTCTAGATTGGCTTGACTTTTTGGACCTACCCCAAGTTCCAAACCTTTGATTTGTCCATCAGTCCGTCCGTATATAATTTTCATATGATATTTTCTTTAGTATTTGACGAATCAAAGAAGGTGATTGACGAAATTGATCTAACTGGGACAGTTTTTGACCTAACTACGAACTCCCAAGAAATGATGGATAGCAACTTCGAAGAATTGAATTGTGCAAGATTGAAAGCCTCTGAAAGATTTTCAACAATGGCTGTTGAATTTGTCTGAGACAAGATTTATGACCAAATGACCGATATGTATCAAAAACGACACAGTGTTTTGAACAAACTGATCATTACTATTTTTGAAGAAGAGGGACTTGGTGATGGCATATCAAAAGATGCATACTCAGAATTTTTCAGCCAAATGTACGAAAAATTTGATGGAGAATTTGAGAAGGTACCAACAACTATAGATGAAGATGAGCTAGTTATCATTGGTAGGATAATCTCCCATGCATTTATCACGTATGGAGTCTTTCCATTACAAATTAGCTCTGCTTCACTAACATACTATCTGTATGGTGAAGCCTCCGATGATGAAATTTTGGACAGCTTCAAGAAATTTTTACTTCCGAAAGAAGCTGATCTTTTTGAAAAGTTCAAAGCTGGGCAATCTTCGCTTGACGTTATGCTTGGCCTCATTCTAGCTGAGTACAACATATTTACAAAGCCCACTGAAGGAAATATCAACCAACTTATGTTAAAGGCAGGCAAAAATGCTTTACTACGAAACCCTTGCTTCGCATTCCAAAGTCTCGTCAAAGGGATGAATGAAAACCCTATTTGGAAAAGGTTCTCCAAACCGCATATAACGGCATGGTTTGCGTTAAATCAACCAAGTCCTGAAAAGTTGATAAAATGTCTATTGGTAACCGAAGAAAACAAGCAAGAAGGAAAAGTGGTTACCTGGCTACACAGGTATATCAGAGGTTGCTCTAAAGACAAGCTACATAAGCTGGTACGCTTTATTACTGGAGCCGTCTCCATCACTCCAACAGCCATTATCAAAGTCACATTTGTTGATCAAATGGTTACTTCGCTGCGTCCAGGGAGTAAGACATGCTTCAAAATCTTATATGTCCCGAGACAGTACTTTTCTTTTACAAACTTGAAATCGAATTTCGATTTTTATCTTGACAGCAAAAGTACTTGGTCTGTCCATGATTAGATTCTAGTATTTCTTTAGGATTTATGCTTTCTGTTCTTTAAAAAGTCGTTGATATTTTATTTGTTTACGTTTTAGTGTCTCATTATTATGCTTCGTAGTTGCCACTTTTGTTAAGGAATATGTGTCACTGAAGAATAAATTCACAGGAAAGGTTTTTTGCAGTGCGTTTTGGTAACTTTCAAATAAAACCAAATTTGTGAAAATTGAAGCAAACAAAAGAGAGTGCACACTTATCCTGAGTAGACTTTAATGTAAACTAAACTTGCAACAAAGTTTGAATAAAAACCAACTGGTTTTTCTTTGATTTAAAATCCTGTTCATCAAACCTCTTTTCTGACAACTTAAGTGTGAAACAAATAACATCCAAAAAACGTTGATAGTTAACCCCGAACTCCAGATTATTGCTTCTGGTAGCTTTTTATTTTTGTCATTATTCATTTTTTTACATACAAATATTTTTGTTGGTGCATCTAAAACAGAGAGTATTTTTCTTTTGAAATTATAGTTTAGATTTTACTCAAATGGTTACAATATTACATTATTTACAACATTGAGATATTTTTATATATTTACATCTGGTACTTTTTTCTTTTGATAGTATTTGTAAGGGAAAGGGAATAACTAGCCTAAGTAAGATTTTTTTTAAATATAAAATTGAAAAAAGTTTACGACACTTTACCAGTTACTGCTTCAAACTTGAAAGGGCCATCCAAGTTTCTTACAGAGCCTTTACCTTAAAATAATGGCACTGAGCTGAAATTTGAATGTCAAACGTATCAATTTAACAAATTTCACAAAAGGCACTTATAGCCCAATCGAAATTTAGAGACCCAAACTTGTGTTGCTGCCACAATTGCCACAATTGTCAAAAACTAGCAACAGTATTCTGGGATGCATATTTCCATAAAGACATTTTCTTTTGTTCCTATTTCTTTTCTTCTGTTACGGCTTTATTTGTTTAAGTTCGATTTATTCAGGAATAGACCAGCGGCCGAGGCAGTGGATTGTGTCACTTCGTAGGGCACCCCTTAGATCAGGGCAAATTTTTTATATTATGCTCCTAATAGGGTGTAGAATTAACAAAAAAAATTTGCCCTTCGAATCTCCTGCAGTTTTCGAGTGAATCGATTTTTAGTTAATCGATAGAACTTATCAAGGGTCCCCCCTTTACTAACGGTTTTTTCGAAGTCTGAAAATCAAATATCTGAGAATACCAACGGATTCAGCATGAAAAGTAGATAAAGAAAATGGGGTTATTTGTTAAGTTTCGAACACCTGGTGCTGAGAAATGGCATTTTTAAGGCGAAAAATCGATGTTTTTGGCGTTTTCCGATGACGTCAGCATTTTCCTATGAGCATTTTCAGAAAAAATCATTCCCACAACTGGATAGCCCTGAATTAGAAGTATCCAAAAATGGTATGGTTTGTTAACTTTCGATGTCTAGATCTCGAGATATTTTAGTTTAAATATTGAAAATTATCGATATTTTTTGCTGAGTCAGCAGTTTTTCAGCATATTTATCCACCTTAAAAATGAATTATCTCGAGATCTATACATTGAAAGTTGACAAACCATACCATTTTTGGATACTACTAATTCAGGGCTATCCAGCTATGGGAATGATTTTTTTCTCTGAAAAATGCTCATAGGAAATGCTGACGTCATCGGAAAACGCCAAAAACATCGATTTTTCGCCTTAAAAATGCCATTTCTCAGCACCAGGTGTTCGAAACTTAACAAATAACCCCATTTTCTTTATCTACTTTTCATGCTGAATCCGTTGGTATTCTCAAATATTTGATTTTCAGACATCGAAAAAACCATTAGTAAAGGGGGGACCCTTGATAAGTTCTATCGATTAACTAAAAATCGATTCACTCGAAAACTGCAGGAGATTCGAAGGGCAAATTTTTTTTGTTAATTCTACACCCTATTAGGAGCATAATATCAAAAATTTGCCCTGATCTAAGGGGTGCCCTACGAAAACCATTTTAAAGGCCTTTTTTGAATCTCGGACGCTGGTCTAGAAGATTTAGAACAACAACTATGCACAGTTTTTAGGAAAATATCATATGAGAACTTATATGTTAGAAATTTTTACTGTTAAATAGTTCAAAAGCAACCATTATATTTATATATAGATTTATGGCATTTTATTTCTACTTTTATCTTTATTTTTGTTACTATGAAAAAAGAAAGAAAATACTAAATCATTTCAGATTCTTTTTTGATTTACTGGTACCCCGTTTTGATCCTACCCTGGGAAGGGAGGAAATTAACCCATGCCAGTCCGTTCGTTCTTATGTTACCTGCTTTTCAAGAGATTGCCTTATTAGTTTTTTGATTTTTTGCATTCAATTTACTCAATAATTCATTATTCAATTTTCTTTACAGAAAAAGTTTTTAATGGTGATGCCCAAAACTTAGCTAATTTCCAAAAAAAATCATTTTTTGAATGCGGAACTCCTTAAAAATCGCCAGAACAGCTGAAAACAAGCGTGTTTTTTCGTCATTTGCCGACTATTCTTGATATGCGTAAGTCATTTTTCTAACGGAAAAAACCGGGAGATGTCCCCTGCTGTTTGTTACACAGATATCTGTAAAGCCCGAAGAGCTAGATAGGCAACTTTAAGCTTTCTCCAGCAAAAAAAAGTGAAGCAAAAATTTGACTTTTTAAATTTCGTGCCGATGGATAGGATCTAGCATTTTAATTGTTTTCGGAGCAGGAGATAAAAAAAAGTAGGCGGCAAACGCTATTTCACATCTCTCAAACCGGTGAAATTGCATATTTTAGTCACGTGACTTTGGTAAGAAATCCTTCCAAACCTAGGCTTCACTTTTCGATAAAAGCCGCAAATCTAGCCCTTCGGGCTTTACAGATCTGTGGTTTGTTACTACCGTAGAACCGGCTAACAATCCAAAAGTTCGCTCAACAATCAAACGCGCCCAAATCGCAAAAATTTGGATAGTGCACTATACCACGAAGCTATTAAAGATAGAAGGTGAGAAAATGCCGCAGTAATGACCTAAATGGTAGTTCAAATCTTTTATAAATCTATTCAAAGCGGCTTTTTTGATATTTTTTTTCGACCGCGAAAATTAATTCCAATAAGGTAAAACTTTATAAGAACAGAAAGAGAATTTTCGTTGATTTTGAATTACTTAATTTTAAGAAAATCCTTGTTAAAATGCGCTTCGAAATACTTGCGACTGATGTAAGGCTAAAATGATCAAGTAATTTCATAAGGATGCATTTTTAGGCCAATATTTTGTGAATACTGAGAGTTTCATCACATTTTCTTTGAAAGTTTCTTCTACGGAAATATTCACGTCTAAAAGGGGGGTTTCAAATTCGGACAAAAGATTGTTACAAGGTAGCCTAATCGTAATATGTAATTCTTTTTTAAATCTATCGATAGTTTTACGAGCAGTGATCCCTAGAATTTTGGGGTATTGTGCTTATTATAGCAAGTTGTGTTTAATTTATCACAAGAAAGCTATTATCTTTCAATATACTTCTTAAAAAAGTAATGTCTTTTCATTCAGATTCTATCACCTTAAATATTCCCACGAGCACATGCAAAATTAATCGTCTTATTCTCAAGAGTCAGCGTGCTTTTCCAACTTAAACTGCTGTAAAAGTGGTTGTGTGCTCAACCATGTAAAAATAATAGATAACCAACTACCTCTAGAAGGCACTTCTCCCAAGAGAACAACCATTGTTTTCCTATTGAAATGAGCACTCCTTTAAATAGCTCTGTGTGCAGTTTGTGTTATGCTTTTTGCTAGATTTTGACACACTTTTTGACATCCACTGAATTGATAGAAAATTTGAATTGTTATTTACTGCAAATTTTGGAATTTTTTTCAAAAGATAAAGGTACCAATCTTTTGACAAATTGACTACGGATAGGCCTGATACCACTTAATCTTCATCTGGATAAATAAACGCTCATAAAATGATGTTATCTGAAAAATATATGTGTGATTTGAAGTGCGATATCTCACGAATGAAAAGTGCATGAAGGTTGCCTGATACAAAATAAACAGATGAATGTTTATAGAACAATAATATCTAATTAAAAAATTCCTTCTGTGAGGCTGCCTATAGGAAAATACACTTTTTCTAACCCAAATTTTGGAAAAATATACATCACGTGATCGATTCTGTCCAATAGAAGGTTGCAAATGAAGCAAGTTTTTATTTGATTGCACTTTTTACGATGTAAAATGTCATTAATATTTTTACAACCGTAACACGGATGTTTTATGAGAATCAAGGCAAGTTGGTTATTTATTATTTTTACATCGTTGTGTGCTACAGGCTCTTTGCGAGTCAGTTTGTTGTAGCCCGTCGCAACCACTCGTACGGTGTTTTGGATAATGTGCTTATAACTGATTTGTTTTGGTTGTGACGTATACTCGGGTGAGTTAGGGCGTGTCTAGATTTTTAAAAATCACAAATCCCGAATCCGCGACCAATAGCACCCATTCTCAGGTGCCGAACTTTTCAATGAAAATTTTTTTGAAGATTTTGATGACGTCAGCAAAAAATGCAAAAAATCGAAAAATGCAATTTTTTGCTGACGTCATCAAATTTTTCCAAAATTTTTTTCAAATTTTAGTTAGATGCATCTTTGGTTCAAATTTGGGATAGATTTGACATGTATTTTTTATATTATAGTAATTATACGATTCACGACGTCACCAAATTCGATCAAATTATGACGTCATATTTATTTAATAATTAATTTTTAGGTTAATATATAATTACGTAACAACCGGGCCCTGAAACCTTAAGGTATAGAGGTACTTTAGAGCCCTAAGTGGATCTCTGAATCTGGCTGCTATTGGTAGCGAAAACTTAGGGTAAACTGTTAGGTTTTTGAGACTTGCCCTAAGTCACTCGAGTAAACTCGATAATGGTATGATGATAATTATCTTTAATTACCTTTTAGCACATTTTTCTATAAATTATTATTTTTTCTACGCCTTTTTCACGAACTCAAATCAGATCAAAACTAATTTTATAAGAGACATGAGTGAGATTTTCTTTCTCGAGAAGTGAGATTACTTTACTATTATGAGATCTGGATTCTTTACAGAGTTAATTTTACTTTTCACTTGGAGTCAAGATCATTTGGGGATAGTATTTGGACAATATTTTGTAATTTCATGTACATATCGTTCTTTCATATGGTGATATTTACTCCCTAGTTTATAAATGACCAAGTTAGATTTTCCTAAGACAGATTTTTTAAGAGATTTCTTTCCTTGTACATTGACATTTTACCTAGTCGACATTTTTTTTCATAGCCCTATGTACATATTTTTAGTTTTTGAACTTTGTGTTTTTAGCTTGAGCAACAATCAACAAAAAGATTCCCACGTTCCAAAGTTTTTTACTGAACTATCCCTAACATACGGGAGCTTTTCAAACTGACACTCCAAGGATTTACACCACTTGTCAAAACTCATGTTGGGCGCGAGGAAGTTCTTTATATCAAGAACAGTAGTTGTTGTCTTTTTTCGCCAACTTGATTTTCTCGTTGATATCTCCAGCAATCTGCTCTACAAAATATTCTTTGATCATGTTCAGATCGTACTTGCCGCTGTTGAAACCAATTACTGCTACTTGGTTCACCCACTCATTCCAAGCTTTCTGATCCAACATTTTAAAGTCGTCAGGTCTCGGATACATTCTTTCGACTTCTTCCACGATGACAGCATGCCTCCTCTCTTTGTCCTCGACAAAAAGAGCAACGAGCCTTTTGGGGTCTTCGTGCTCTAAAAACGTCGGGCTCTTACTTAGACTGTTGTGAATAGCAACACTCACCGGCACGTGTCTCGACACGTACAAAAGATCCTCAGTCTTTTGTTGGTTCAGGGATTGAAGTCAAAAACGATGTAGTTGGGGTAAGGTCTAAACTCCTTCTCAAAATAACGCCTCGCTTTCGGTAAATTTTCACACTTTCACGCCGAAACAAGGTTATAACCCAAACCCTTTATCACATTTTCCTTGTCCTTGGTTGCAACGTAACGATTCTGGTCTACGTTGGTTCTGGCGGGTCGACAGGGACACCCGTGCCACTTGCACCCGTTGAACTCGTAGACAGTCTTGGTAACAGGTTCGTAACCGTCGACCTTGTACTCGTGACCCGAACTATCTCGAATCACTTGCTCGCCCCCGTGACCGCATAAAGTGTGATGAACGTGCCTTCTAGTCTCTCTTGACATATACTCCAACCATTGACACTCGGCATAACTGAAGCTCTCGCCATAAAAGACCTTTCCCGATTTGCTCGCAATGCACCTCACCTTCTTGCCTTTACAGACGATCTGCGTCTTAACTCCCTCGCAGTCGTTCTCCTTGTGTCTTTTGAGGTTGTCTACTCGCGTAAACAGTTGCTTGCAAACTTTCCCAGCTCTGTGTCAAGACATTCATCTTTTTGACATAAAAACAATGACCCACCAACATACCCAAGTTGATGTTGTCCTTCCGGGATTTTCTATACTGATTGTGACCATACACGAGTCTCCAAGGTGCTTTCTCAGAGTTTGTCCTGGGTTCAAAAATTCTGATGTTGATGTCGAACTTTTGCACGATCCCTTCCATGTCAACAAGCTTCGTTCTGCGCACATCTTTTCGCTTGAGCTTTGTGTTTCCATAATATTCTCGTGCCAAATCCAAGGCTAAACATCTCCACATACACAAATTGTCAGTTGCTTCCTCTCTACCGTCAAGCGCATAAATACATTTCTTCTTCCTTAGCCAATCTGGGAGTGGTCCACAGCCTAATAAGGGTTCTCTCGTAGAGATGATTTTGATTTGGACGTGGTCAAATATCAGTTTCCCTTCAAAAGCACCTGGAGTTTCAACGGTTCGCTCTGGTGGCAAATATGTCTTGCTCCAAAAGAAAGAAGAGAAAAGACCACCAATGAGCTACGCTAAAATCACATCCAAACACATCGAGAAAAACATTGGAGATGCGATTCGAAAAGAAAAGCAAGAGGAGTAGCTGATTCGATCTACAGCACGCAACCTAATTTTTCATGGGATTGACGAATCGACAGATGAAACTGAAGAAGAAACAAAAATCGAGGACGAAGAATTTATCCATGACAAAATTATTGGTAAGCGGCTCCATCTGAGGAATATAAAGATTACCGAGACGCAGCGGATCGGGAAATTTACGAAAGAAAGAGAAGATAAAGCGAGATACCGACCAATTAAAGTCACATTTACGAACGAAGAGGACAAGAACACAGTGTTGCAAGCAATAACAAAAGAAAAAGGCTTTCCTTACCGAGTGACAGAGGATTTGACCAAAAATGAAAGACAGATAATTAAAGAATGGTGTAAGGAAGCCGAAAAAATGAATGCTAAAATCAAGGAAGACAACACAAAATGGAAAGTCCGGGGGAGCCCGCGAAAAAAACTCCATTTCAAAAAGATCATTGTAAAAAGTACGAGCGGTTTATAGAGGCCCATGTGTCTTCACGGTGGCCTGCAAACCTGTAAAGCTTTATTATTATTTATTATTAATGTATTTTGTGGCTGATGCCCTCTCGCCCTGTTGTAAAGATTAGTCACCTTGCTGCGAATGTCTCCCAAGCGCTTTAAAAGGCCATTGCGCGTCGCTGCCACTGGTGCTGAAACAGCGTTGTACAAATTAGTTATTGCGTTTTTCAACTAACTCATTGTCTCTTTATTATATAAGTAGCTTTCAACCAACAACACACACGGATAAAACTCACTTTTGAGCGCGTGGACCGCGCGGGTGGGCGATCTGACATTTTTGAACACGCGGAGCGATTTTTGAGCACGCTGGCGATTTTTGACATTCTTGAGTGCGCGAAAACGCGCAGGCGGGCGATCAGGATTTTTCGCTGACGCCACATTTTTTGCTGACGTTCAGCATTTTTAGTTCGACCCGAAAAACAGGCCTGATTTTACGTGATTTGATTTCTCGAGGTAAAATCCTACTTTAGTTCCCTTCCCTCCACTACTCCATTTTCAAGTCAATTTTTTGAAAAAATCCCTTAGATAACCAAAGATGTGCTTTAAGATCTTTCTTTTTTGAAAACCCGTTTATATCATTTATCATTTCACTCTCCCACAATTGTAACAATAAGCGAAAATTAGCCTCACAGTCAGAAAAAAAGTTCGAGAAGACATTCGAGACAACGGGATTCATTTCGAGATAAATTAGTATCGACTGTATTTCTCGCGGATAAGAAAAATTATTCTTGGACACTTCCCAAATATTTTTCCCTGCGTGCGTTCTGGGTAATATTAATTCCGCACAGCGGGCAGAAACTTTGGCGAAGTCAGAAACTCGCGAAATATAGCGAATTATTTAAGCTTCGCCATGAAGATATAAACGACAGGAGATCCATCTCTTTTGCACTTTTGTAGAAAGCCATGCTAGCTTCGTCGCCGCCACGTTAAAATCATAAAATGAAACAATTGATTTTGATGATATACCTCCGGGGAATACTTATCAACTACGACGAAACTTCGACATAAACCACAGTGGCTCAACTCTTTTCAACTCTTTTATTTACATCATGATAAAGATAAGAGAGGCAAAATCCTCGTCAGCTTATTGAAACTCCGACTAATATTTCGAAATTTTGACTCAAAAGTGTCGAATAATTTTAGAGAGTGTCAGATTCATATTATGATTTTCTTTATAACATAACCTCTCAACTTTGACATGCCATTTTTCTTAAAGCCACAAAAAAAATTATTCGTGTGATAAAAGAGATTCGAAAGTATACACGCAGTTGAAATCCTAAGGTTCAACGTCGTCAAATGTTGATAACATTTCTTGCAAACATATGAGAAAGTTTGAGAAGCTTTTTTTGTGAAAAACAAGTAATTTTCAAGCTGAATTAACGTATTTTCGAACTAAAAGCTTCGTCCCAAGTACTTAACACTAACGACAAAGTAATAAGATTTTAAACGGATTATATTAGTAATAATGATATTTCAGAATCTAATTATGTTACAGTTAGTCCTTCCTCTGAAAATATTGTATGTGAAGTATGTGTTGCGAATAAAAAAGATTTTAGGTACAAACAAACGAAAAACAAGGTAGCGAGGAAACATTAGCAAGCTGCGCTATAAGTTTTGGTAAAACATTATATATTTACATAGTCAATAATAACTTATTATGAAACTTAATAATTATGAAAGCTTTTTCCACTCAAGAGGTGTAAAGGAACTATTTTGACTAGCATGTTTGTACTTTTTATGCCATATAAAACATTGACTTTATTTGGACTGAAAAATTAATGGAAACTTCACTTTCCGCCATTTTGATGACGTTATAGAAATAAAAACTTGAATAAGTTTAAGTAGAAAAAATATGCTATTGAACTCAAAAGTTTTCACAATAAAAAAAATCGGATTTTTGATGATGCATTTTTTAAGCAATTCCTGACGTCATCAATTTTTTGAACAGCTTTTTAATTTTTCTCATTCAAATCTTGATAATGACCATCGGTCAAAGTTTGAGCTCCAAAGCACTTTCCTTTGACGTCATCAAAATGGCGAAAAAATTAGATTTTTCGTTAAATATTTGAGTGGAAAAAATTTTGTACAATCTACCTGAAAACATTTTCCATCTCTGTAACGACGACTTTAAGCCAGATTATGCCCAAAAAGTTTTTAAAATTGTTATATGGCTAAGAACATGCTAGCCAAAAATACCTTAAGTGTATTAATTTTGGCGGGGATTAAATTTGGCGGATTTTAAAATCCGCCAAATTAAATACCCGCCAAAATTTTAAAAATTGGCCGTCCGCCAAATTAAATACCCGCCAAATTTAACAAAATCTTTTTAGGATAGAAATTCTATCGAAAATCAGCATTTTTAAGTTAAAACCATTAAAATTTTTGATTTCCAAGTGCCTAAAATTTCCCAAGCCACCAAATTAAATACCCGCCAAATTTTACAAAATCTGCCATCCGCCAAATTAAATACCCGCCAAAATTTTAAAAATTGGCCGTCCGCCAAATTAAATACCCGCCAAATTTAACAAAATCTTTTTAGGATAGAAATTCTATCGAAAATCAGCATTCTTAAGTTAAAACCATTAAAATTTTTGATTTACAAGTGCCAAAAATTTTCCAATCCACCAAATTAAATACCCACCAAATTTTACAAAATCTGTCATCCGCCAAATTAAATACCCGCCAAATTTTACAAATTCTGCCATCCGCCAAATTAAGTACCCGCCAAAATTAATACACTTAAGGTATTTCCTTACGCCTCTTGAGCAATAAATTTTCCTCAAACTTTATTATATTATGCACAATGTGTACTACTACAATCAGGATCACAATTAAATTACCTTATATTATCGGAAAATAGCTATCAATATATTAGAGCCTGCAGAAAAAACCAATATTTTTATATATGCCCATTACGAATGACGGCAGTTAAGGTAAAGTATAGGATTTTTGCCTCGTCAACATTTTCCGGAGCTTGTAAGCCTTCTTCTTCCATTATAAAATTAGCTAGTTCGAGAAACTCAACTGAACATCCTAATTCCAAAGGCTCTTTTGTCACTTCTCGTGCGATGCCGATTTCGTCTTCTTCCACTTCAACTTTGTAGTCTACCGTGTCTAAAAATATCAATAATTGTAATAAGTGACCTAAAATTTCAGGTACCAAAATAAGAAGCGGTTCTGAAAATTAATAAAATAATTGTGAACTGTTTTTATATTTTTCAATGCTACTTTTTTCGGCGATATATTAAAACTATAATGAAACGACAATAATAATCCAGCGATTTAAGTTCTCAATCGTTAACATTAAGATTCAAAAACCAATAAAAAAGAAAATAAACAAGCTATTCTAACCATAAGCTTCTGGTATTCCATAAATGATATTTGGCTTCCCATTTGGGCATTCTTGCAAAGGATATGGCCGAATTCGGTGTGTGTTATGCAGTAGTCTTGCATCATCTAAAGATTGTTGTACCAATCCCATAAAACTGAATCGAAGGCAGTCTCTAAAATTGAAAAATGAATAAATACCCAAACCTGACTGCTTCAATATGTAAACCCCATGGAATCTAAAATTACTACAAGCTTGTATGACCAATTAGAGCCTATGAAGTCTATCAAAAGGTGGCGGTGATTAATTGCCTGGTCCACTACTTTAATTTGAAGAAATATCAGAAATTAAAGAACATATTCCACAGCGTATTTAGTAGAGTGAAATGACTGTTACTGGTTAAGACTAAAAAATACCTGTAGATATCATCTGTTTCGTCTAGCTCTCCTGCATCGCGCATGTCCTATAATAAAAGAATCAACGCGAAAGGGGTTGCAAAGCGAAGAAATTTCGACATGGGCAAATAATTATTTATAACTGGTATTGGCATTGTTTACGTGCAAAATTGAACAAGCAACAATCCCTTACTTAGAGAAGCAAAACATTAAAAAATTAGTTCTAATAACAATTATCTGAAAAGGATCCATCCAGCACACAGATATTTCCCAGTACCCAGTCAAGTCAAGCGAGCTTTTTGCAAGGTCAAATTTTGTGCTTCCAACCAAAAGATTTTTAATGATCTGGTAAAATTCTATCACGAGTTTTTGAAATGTAATTTAAAGAAATATTTTACTTTGAAAAGATTAATCCAGAACTGTGATGCAGCACCCCTAAGCCTGCTCCAATATGCTTCTATTCTCTATAAAAGAAAATAATTTTATCAAAATAATGCCACATCTTTTTTTCCTTAAACCAAATTATCAAAGAGGAAAATACATGAAGTTATTAATTTGTAAATGCTGGATTTTTTCACGACCCCTCTATACCACGAATTCTTAGCTATTCAAGTTAGAGAAAGTATTGTATTGTTTATAATATACTTTTAAGTCTTTTGTTGAAGAAAATTGCCATTTCACACGTGCAAGAATAAAACAACAAAAATTTGATCAGTCAGATTACTATAATGGATTGGAACTAATTAGAAGACGAATGAACTACAAAGCTAGGTGGCTTTAAAAAATTGGAAATGCCCTAACTGAAGAAAGTTTGAATTACACAATTATTAACCTGGTTAGACGTCGATTTGCCATACAAAAAACTTTCTAAACCCGAAAAATTGTCGTCTTCATCTTCCGCATGCAATCGGAAAAACCGCTGCACTCCAGCAACATTTGAATTTTCCGTTCCACAGTCAGCCCTAATTCGTCTTGCAGTTCCTAAATAAAAGATTTCATAATGATCAGTGTGGCTGATTTAAAAAACGTCATAACTGAGTGCTGAAAAGAGTTCGATCCTTGTAATGCATAAAGATTTGTGTTATTTTGTTTGTTTGTTAAGCTTGTGTACACCAAAAAAGTAATTCATTCTTTCACCACAAATAAAAAATCACATGCTTCTGAAACAAAGATCACACAGATTTTCAGAACAAAATGCTCATGTTTTACCTGATAGGGTCGACAAATATGCAATAGGGAATGAAGAAAAGTTTTGTTCCCTATCGTGCATTTTTTTTGTTCCATTATAAATAAAAACAAATTTTTATCGGTGGACACCCAGCTTTATCGTTCACTCTTCTTCATTTGCAATTCAAGTTTATTTCTAGAGGAGTATATTACCTTTAATCTCTGATACGTAATCCAAATAATGCTTTGCAATAATTTCTGGATCATTATTTGTTGAGCCAACAGTTAACCATAACACTTTCCTTGAGTAGCTGAAAATAATAAGAGTGCTGATATTTTCAAAATAGCCCAGAGTAATTACTTCTATGCCTATATTTTTGATTTAAAAGATCGTAAAATCGTTTAACTTTTATACACATCATTATATTTAAATCATCATTAATCATATTTAATTTACCCATCGACACAACCATGGACTGCAAAGCCATAAGGCTTGAGCTTATCATAACCATCAATATGCCATACATCATTTGGTCCCTTGATGAAAGAAAAAAAAATTTAAATCGTTGAAGGAAAAAGTTCTTTGGAAAAAAATTTTAGATAGAAAAACTGAAGATCTTGACCGTTTCTTTGACACTGAAAGTTTGTAAATCAAATCTCACTGGAAGATATTGTGTGATTATAAACTGTCACAACCAGAGGTAGGGGCAGGGCAAATTTCTTTTTCAGAGAGCTCCTTAAAGCTTAAGCCCCAAACCTATATATTAAGAAAAACTTTGATGAGTCTACTATAAATGAATTTTCAAAAAATTACAAAACATTAGAAAACTTATTTGTTTCAAGCTGTACTCATATTTTGACCTATTTTACAGACTATTTTTTTAATGGCAAAACCATTACCAATGTGGGTTTCAACGGACTGAAAGAGGCTAGGGTGATTAGGATGGCTGAAAAAAAGGAGATTTAGTCAGAACATAATTACACAAAAGAAATAAAAAAAAGAAACAGTGTACAATCTTTGAATTAAAATATGAATTAGCTCAGATTAGCTTGAAATTTCTACTTGGTTTGAGATTTCATTTTGAGTACATAACATAAGTTCCATAAAATGACATAAACATTAGGCTGGACTAAAAACTGTTTTTTATTCCAAATTACCTAAATGTAAACAAACTGTTAACCCTTCCATGGCCGAGAATTTCATCGCTAAAATAAAAATAAATTCCGACCGACCGACCGACCCAGCTCCAAAATCTAGGGTTGGGTGACGGCAAACCAACAATTTTTTAAGTCCTTACTCTGCAATGGTAAGTTCTTCTTCTCAATCTTCTTCTTTTTCTTGATTCCACCCCTTCAGGGTCTAAGTGCAGCAATAACAATCTTACTTGTTCCCTACAGAAATAAATAACTAAAATTATACAACTGACCTTTAGTTATACAACTGAAGTTTGGTTTTGAAATTACTGGGACTAAAATGTCAAAATATGACCATAATGGCCATATCTAGTCTTTAAAATTCAATTAAAACCAACCAAAAAGAAATTTGAATCCACAGAAAAAGGTAATGCTGGTAATGGTAATGGACAGGTTTGTGATTATAATTACAGTATTGAATTTTAATTCAACCATGATGACTTAGTGAAAGGAAAAAGATCTGCTAAACATCGAAATATTATTGTAGTGATCAGAGTTCTATTTACAAACTAGATTAGATAGATAGATAGATAGATAGATAGATAGACAGGTAAATTAAAATGTGGCTTAACCGAGATGTATTGAGGCGATGGCGAAGAATCAATTTTTGGTGCATGCTTCTGTAACCAAGGTTACATCCATCTCCACGAAGCTCTGACTAGGAAGGAAAGTAAATTACTAATTTTTAATCTTTTTCTAGTTTAAAGTTAAAAATTGACGTGAAAGAATTTACACATCCTAAGTCACATTAAGGACTGGAAGCAGGGGGCATGCAATAAAAGCTGTTGTTTAACATATCTAAAATACACTTCATCAGTTTTTAAAGGTAAATAGAGCTTATAATTAATGTTATATATGATTTTGTATTAAAGAAAGTAAATTTGAATTTTAACATTCTACTTTTGCCTGAATCACTTTATCAACACACTCATAGTTTTGAGAGCATATAATTATGGATATCGTTATTATACCTGGATAGCATTTACAATGGCCACTTGATTGTTGTTTCCTCTGCGTCGCAAGTTGTTATCTCGCAATATTCTTTTTAGTTGTCGTAAGCTATGAAGTGTAATAATTATGTATATTGTATATACTTTATTTCTGAATAATCTTTTCAACTTTTAATGCATCAAAAATAAAAAAGAATAAAAAAGAATAAAAAAGTAAGTCATGGAGGCATAGAGGAATGAATTGAATTGAATTGAATATATTTTTGCTGCAACACAGCAGGATAACCCCTTACAAAAAAAATAGATTTCTCTAATATATACAATGGGGAACCTAGAAGAAACTAAAAAATTATGCAGAACTAAAGAAAAAATGAATAAATGATTATCATAATATTAATAGTGACACAAAATAATGAATATAAGAAATATTTTTAGTTTTATTTAATGACAATTTCTTTGAGTAGTTTTATTTATAAAGTTCTTCCTGTTACACCTGGTTACACCACCCACCCCCTCCCACCCTGGGAAAACACACTAAGTTCACGTACACACAATACACGCACACACACACATACACACACACTTTATTTATTAACTCATTCCAAAGAAAGACGAGAGAAAGAGTTATATAAGTCCAAAATTTGTGGTTTTGACCGTTGAAAGTTTTAGTAGTTTAATGAATAATTAAGTTGTCCAGCAGAAAAACAATGATAAAACCATGCATAATTATTACAATATGCATGATACAGTAATTATGCATGGCTTTATCATTGTTTTTATGGCTGGACTACATAATTATTCAACAGGACGTCCTCTTTGAAAAAAGGTCTAATATATTTTAAAAAGAAACATTTAAAAAGGGATAAGTAAAACAAACCTTAAAACCAAGTTCAATGACTTCAATAGACAGGCCAAAATTTCCTTATAGGATAATCCTTGATGGAACGAGTTTATAATAAAGTTGTTTCCTGAAAAAAAAATTTAAAATAAATGCCAGTTGTTAAAAAATCAAAAATGGTCTGAAGAGTATTACTTTCAAAGAATGCAGCCCAGAGTCTGTAACCTGAGAACAGATCGTGATTGTTTTCTGCCCACCACGCAGCTCTAACGTAAATGGATGGGTGAAAACAAACGTGATATTTCAAAACGTGATATTTCAAATCAAATCGTACAGAGCAAAGCGTGTCGATAGCTAGCGAAATCCACATCTGGAGCATTCCTAGTCAGAAAGTCTGCCGTATACTATCTTCGCTTTCTGATTTGAATGATGGCGCTGCGATCTATTTTTTCCACCATCAGATTATCAAAGGCAAAAAAAAGTTGAGCTCCAGACCCTGGACTAGAGCAGTCCAGTCTGTCAGTCAAATTTATTTTTTAAGCCTGACCAAATGCCAGTGCAGTCCAGTGCAGTGGACGCATTTTAAAAATTTTTGGCAAAATTGTCACAAACAACCAAATTTATTTATATTTTTTATAATTGCTGGTACGTACTGGTGTAAATCTAAAGGGTTAGCTAACCCAATAAAAAATCACATTATGTTCACCAAAACAATTTGCAACAAGAAATACTTACTATTCATTTGGTTTTGAAAATGGTTTTGACTTTAATCTGTTAATTTCCAATGCATTATAATGTTCTAAATATTTGAAACCATCATTTCATCATTATTGTTGTGACACCGATTGTTGTGTGAGAGGTCATCAACTGTTGTGTGATAATTTTGGTCAAATTCCCATTGGACTTGTTGTGACACCGATTGTTGTGTGAGAGGTCATCAACTGTTGTGTGATAATTTTGGTCAAATTCCCATTAGAAAAATGACGTAATGCTAAATTAAACATCATGATGATGATAGATCGTCTTTATAAAAAATTTACAATATTTTTTATTATCCACGGATAGCAACCTTTCTATCCATGGATAGCTTTCAATATTTCTTACTATCCACGGATAGCAACTTCTATCCATGGATAACTTCCGATGCGTTTTACTATCCACGGATAGCAAGCTCTCTATCCATGGATAATTTCCGATCTCTTTTACCATCCACGGATAGCAACCTTTCTATCCATGGATAATTTCCTATCTATTTACTATCCACGGATAGCAACTTCTGTCGATGGATAACTTCCGATGTGTTTTACTATCCACGGATAGCAACCTTTCTATCCATGGATAGCTTTCAATATTTCTTACTATCCACGGATAGCAACTTCTATCCATGGATAACTTCCGATGTGTTTTACTATCCACGGATAGCAACTTCTGTCGATGGATAACTTCCGATGTGTTTTACTATCCACGGATAGCAACCTTTCTATCCATGGATAATTTCCGATGTGTTTTACTATCCACGGATAGCAACCTTTCTATCCATGGATAATTTCCGATGTGTTTTACTATCCACGGATAGCAACCTTTCTATCCATGGATAATTTCCTATCTACTTTACTATCCACGGATAGCAACCTTTCTATCCATGGATAATTTCCGATGTGTTTTACTATCCACGGATAGCAACCTTTCTATCCATGGATAATTTCCTATCTACTTTACTATCCACGGATAGCAACCTTTCTATCCATGGATAATTTCCGATGTGTTTTACTATCCACGGATAGCAACCTTTCTATCCATGGATAATTTCCGATGCGTTTTACTATCCACGGATAGCAACCTTTCTATCCATGGATAATTTCCGATGTGTTTTACTATCCACGGATAGCAACCTTTCTATCCATGGATAATTTCCAAGCTCTTTTACTATCCATGGATAGCAACTTCTGTCGATGGATAACTTCCTATCTATTTACTATCCACGGATAGCAATCTTTCTATCCACAGATAGCAAATCTTTTTATCCGCACGTAGTTAAGGTTTTTATTTATCATCGTCACTTTTTCATGTAGATGGCCCTAATAAGCTTCCGTAGTTTTTAAAGGGAATCTACTGGTAGGCAACTAAGCAAATTCATAAAATTATTTCAAAATTTTGCTGTTAAAAAAAGTACTAAACATCAAGTCCCGGGGGGGGGGGGGGGGGGTACTAGGTTTGCGAGGTGACGGGTATGTCCGAGCCGAAAATCGAAAATCGACCCTTTGAGAGACAAAATTTTGGTGATTTTGGGACCCTTTGAGAGACTTTTTCCTAAATTTTGGTCCATTTTTTCCAAAATTTGGTGAAAATCAAACCAAAATTTGTCAAAATTTTTGGAAATCGTGACCCTTTGAGAGAGAAATTTTTGATTTTCGTGATTTTGGGACCCTTTCAGAGACTAACTTTTGAATTTGTACCCCTTTGAGAGACTTTTGAGGAATGTGAAGGGCTTCAAGTGTAATCTCTGTTACTCATTTTGTAATTGATGATCATAATACCAGCAGCTTCATTTATGCATTTAAACCAGCGACGTGTATCATCTTCTTAAAATAGTTGTGTAGATAGTTCGAATCTCCTTATGTGTTTCTAATTACCGTAAATTTTCTAATTTAACGTGTACTCTAATAGAACACGTACCTGTTTTTAGCGAAAAATCGTAATTAATCTTAAAAGCGTGGCTAAAATTTTGCCTAATTAAATATTTCCTATCTAATAGGAAATATTTGTTAAAACGGTAATTTTTTTTCTTCTCCTCCGCTCCTCCTCCTCCAAGTCTAACGCTCGGTTTTGGTCAATTTCGTGAGTTTTTAACACGAAGCGTGTCGTCGTCCAGAGACGGCGAAAAGCTTTCCGGCCCTTATCTTTTTTGAGAGCCGGCGGTCGTTGTGTTTTGACTCGATTACGTCAAAGTTGTGAATTTTTCGTCGATGAGGCAATAAGCTGGCAAATCATATTAAAATAGAAATCGACTTGAATTAATAAGTGCTTGAAAATTACCGTTCTTCAGCCAACCTGGCTGACACTTTAAGAAAATGCGCTCGCAGTGCTGTGTTTCCTAGTCTCACAGTGGAAAAAGGATAGAAACCACTAGAAACTGGTTTGTTGTTTGTTGGCTTGGTAGTCAGTAGATGAGAAACTGGCTGGATGTTTGGGGAATGAAATTATCTGGGCTATCAAGATAGTAAGCTGTTGCATTATAGGTAATTTCCTAATCCTTTTCGAGCTCACTCTTTTCTCTTTTTACAGTAGAAGGCTAGCAGCAAGTTTCACATTGAGACAGTGTAGTGTTTTTCAACATTTTCGTCGTGTAAAGCAAAAAAACTTTACATATCATATATAACATACTTTGATTTGCTGTGTTCTTTTTAGAACAAGCAGTCATTCAAAGATTCTTAGCTATTTTCTCTAGTGAAGGTCTTCCCTGTGTCAAAGCAGGAACTGCGGATTAAATATCCGCAACTTAGTGCTAAAATCTGCACCAAAGCAAAGCTATTGAAACAAAGTATACACTATTGAACAAACAAATAATACATTGATTACAAACAAATCTTGTGCGAAGGGAAATCCGTACCTAGAAACTTGTGCGAAGGGAAATCCGCACCTAGATGCTAGAAACTTGTGCGAAGGTAAATCCGCACCTAGAAACTGTGCGAAGGAAAATCC